>NC_092044.1:39432992-39503088 GCF_003086295.3 Arachis hypogaea
GATCACACAATGCTTTTTCAAGGCTAATATTCCCTATGATGCAGGGGATTTGGAAGCTCCCAAGATCTTTCATCTTGTAGAGAAGCTTCTTTTGAATGATGGCACTACATTCCTCAGTGAGCACCATAGTTTCCTTTTTTCCCTAGTTTCTTTTCCTTGTCATGAGCTTTTTTAGAAACTTGGCATAGAGTGGCATTTGCTCTAATGCCTCAGCAAAAGGTATGAGGATTTGAAGCTTCTTAAAGATCTCCAAAAACCTAGAAAACTGGCTATCTTTTCCATCTTTTCTCAGCCTTTGTGGATAGGGTGCTTTTGGTACATAGGGCTTCAAGACTTGCTTTGGTGGAACTGGTTCAGGGGTTGTTTCTTCCTTCTTGGTTTCTAAGTCACTTGCAGCTTCTTTTTCTTGCAAATTATGGTTTGAGGGTGTCTCCTCCACCACCTTTCCACTTCTTAGTATGATGGCCTTGCATTCCCCTCTTGGGTTAGCCATAGTATCACTTAAGAATGTATGTGTACGCATTGATATTTGTTTAGACAAGCACCCTAGTTGTGATTCCAGTTTTGAAATTGCTGCCTTTTGGTTCCTTATGTTGGATTTGGCCTCCTCTTAGATTACATCTATCTTTTTCTCAGCTTGCAATTGTCTCTCTTCAACTACTGCAAGACTCCCTTGCAATTGTGACATAGCAACCTCTAATTTTGCAAAGCTGTTGCTGTTATCACATGGTTGTGGGGGTGAGGATGATACATCTTGAGAATAGTTATTGTATGGTTGTTGGGTGGAGTGGTAGGGTGCATTTTGTGAGTTGTCATAGGGTCTATTATTGCTAGATTGGTGGTTGGAATTGTGGTTGTATTGGTTAGAGTGGTATGGTTTATGATCTTGGTTGTGGTTTTATTGGTTTTCCCACCCAAAATTTGGGTGGTTCTTCCAACCTGTGTTGTATGTTTTGACATTGGGGTCATATGGTAGTCTGAATGAATTGTTCACATAGTTGGCTTGCTCCCATTCACATTCAAGTTCTGGGGTATTTTCTTCTTGCATAGGTGCTTGTGCTTGGATAGTTGAAACTTGATTCTTCTCCATCTGCTTGGTTAGAGCTACTAGTTGAGTTGTGATCACCTTGTTTTGAGCCAGCAGAGCATCCATAGAGTTGAGCTCCATTACTCTTCTTCTTGGGTTTCTATCGGAGGCATAGAAGTACTCATTGTTGGCCACAGTTTCTATGATGTCCATGACCTCTTCAATTTTCTTCTTCTTGTTGAGAGAGCCTCCTGAAGAGTGATCTAGGGCCTTCTTTGATTCTTGTGACAATCCTTCATAGAAAATGTGCAGTTGTACTCATTCATTGAAAATGTCAGGAGGGCATTTTCTTGTCAACTCTTTGTATCTCTCCCAGGCCTCATAGAGAGTTTCACCATCTTGTTGTCTAAATATTTGCACCTCAACTCTCAATCTGTTAACTCTTTGGAGTGGGTAGAATCTTGCTAAGAACTTGTTCACGACTTCTTCCCAAGTTGTCAAACTCTCCTTAGGAAATGACTCTAACCACTTTGATGCCTTATCCCTGAGAGAAAACGGAAACAATATCAGCTTATAGGTATCTAGGTGGACACCATTAACCTTCACTGTATCACAAATCCTTAAAAATGTGGCTAGATGTTAGTGGGGTCTTCTTGTGTACTTCCTCCAAATGAGCAGTTGTTTTGAACAAGGGTAATGAGTTGAGGCTTTAACTGGAAATTATTAGCATGAATGGTTGGTTTTAGAATGCTGCTTCCACAATTTCCTGGGTTTGGATTGATGTAAGAGCCTATAACTATTCTCTCTTGCCCCACATGGTTACCAGCACCTTCCCCAACATGATTATGTATTTCCTCCCCTATAGTAACGTCTAGATCTTCCTCCACTGCTTCCTCTCCAACTATTCCTTTGCCTCTTACTTCCCTCATTAGTTTAAGGAAGGTCCTCTCAGGTTCACTATCAAAAGAAGTTGAAGTTTCTCCTCTTCTACCTATCATACATTCAGCAAATAACAAGCAGAGGACAAGTAAAGGAATCACTCTTGTTAAGATTAATGGTTAGATTAATTGGTGCAATTGATCAAACAGTTAGTGGATTAGTATGCCAAAATGAAAATATATAAAATGAATCAACTGGAAACTCAAATGCTAAAAAAATGAGAACTGAAATTAAAAGAATTAACAAGGTAAATACAAATGCTTAATCTAAATTCCCATCAATTTATTCATTGTCAATTCCAAACCAATCCCCGGTAACGGCCCCATAAAACTTGATGACCGGAATTTACTCACTATATAATGAATCCATTCTTTGACAAGCGCACCAATTATCGACAAGTAATAACCCACTAGGAGTGGGGTCGAATCCCACAGAGATTGGTCGATTGAGCAACTTTAATTAATGGGTGAATTAGTCAAGCTAATCAATAGAGATTGCTGAGAATAGAATTCTAAATTAGCAGAAATGTAAATGACTTAGAAGTAAAGAAAAGTAATAAAGTACAGAAAAGTAAATTGCAAGAATGTAAAGTGCTGAAACATAAATGACTGAATAGTAAATGGGGAATGGGTAATGATAGAAATTAAAGAAAAGTTATAAAGAACGGGGAAGATAAGAATAGGGAAAATTCATTGGGATTAGGAGATGTTGCTCTCTTTGGATTAAATTCAGCTCATCTCATCTTCAATCATGCAACTCATTGACCTCTTGGAAATCATGATTGATTGAATCCCAATCCCTTGGTGATTTAATCTCTCAAATCTTGATAATTAGCCAATTCCTTGGTCTAATTGCTCATGAAGAGAGATATGCTGGATCCCTGATTATACCACACATCCTCATAGATCCAAATAGTAGGTGGATTTTATGTCACCATATCCAATCCCAAAATCCATATCGACTCAAGTGAGAGAAGGGATTTCAAGCATGGTTTCATGTTTCTTTTTCCAAGGTTCCCATGAAACCCATTTTGCATTCAACCTCTTTCCCAAGATGATTGAACACTAGCATGAAGAACGAAATTCCTTTTAGCAAATCAAAGAGAAGATGAAGAGAAGAAGAAATTCACTATCATTAATCCATAAAGTGTAACAGAGCTCCCTCTCCCAATGATAGGGAGTTTAGCTACTCATAACTTAGAGAAAAGTACAAGAGATAGAGAAGATGAAGTGTAAAAGTAAAACTAGAGCTAACTATCCAATCCAACTTTCTAACCCACTTGCCAATCCCCTTTTCAGTACTATTAGGGGGTATATATACTACTCCTATCATTAGAATTAAAAAAATACAAAAGAGAAAAGAAAATTACAACTGAAAAGAAAAGGAAAAACTCATAAAATGAACCATGTGCCTGGCGTGTGACTGGCGTTTTAGTGGCGTGCCACACCTAGCTCCTCAGCTTGGCTTGGCGTGCTACGCCTAGCTCCCCAAGTGGCACGCCCAGGGTCTTTCCTTTGCTCAGCTAGCCTGGTGTGCCACGCCTTCAAGCTCAAGTGGCATGCCTATGGCCTTTTCTTTACTCAGCTAGCCTGGCGTGCCATGCCTTCATGCCCAAGTGGCATGCCCAGGGTTTTTTCTTCCTCCTCCCTTTCTGGATCTTTAAACTAACGTGGCACGCCCAGGTCTGGTGTGCCACGCCTTTAGTGAGACCCTTCTTCATCTTTCTAGAAACTTGAACTGGCGTGGCACGTCCATGTCTGGCGTGCCACGCCCATAATAAACACTTCATCCTTCCTCTCTGGACAATGATACTAGCGTGCCATGTCTAGTATGTGGCATGCCACGCCCTTGATGGAAACTTCATTCTTCCCTTCTAGAAAGTAACACCAGCGTGCCACACCCAGTAGTTGGCGTGCCACGCCCTTGATAATGCATGAATGAGTCCTTCTGGTCTAGTAACTGGCGTGCCATGCCCATCATTCAAGTGGCACGCCCGTGGATATCTTGTATTGGCGTGCTACGCTTTAAGTTCCAGGTGGCACGCCCATCGTTCTCCTTCCTTAGAAGCTTATGATGGCATGCCACGCCTTCTAGTTCAAGTGGCACGCCCTTGGTGCGAGTGATGTTGGCATGCCATGCCTCAATTATCCAGTGGCACGCCCTTCTTCATGTTGCCGTGGCGTGCTGCGCCTGAGGTTTCAAGTGGCACACCCGTAGTGAGTTGCATCTTTCCTTTTTGATCCAATGAACTAGTGTGCCACGCCTTCGAGTCCAAGTGGCACGCCCAAGACACTAACAAGGTTGGCGTACCACGCCTTCGAACCTAAGTGGCACGCCCAGTGTTGAACCTTCAACTCCCTTCTCTAGACCAATGAACTGGCGTGCCATGCCTTTGAACTCAAGTGGATCGCCCAGTGTTTATTAGGGAGTTAGCATGCCACCCCAGCCTAGCGTACCACGCCCCTTTGTGGTCTTCAAAAGTGCTCTCTGGAAAGAATAGTTGGCGTGCCACGCCTGGCCCTGGCATGCCACACCCATAGTAAAGCTCATTGTCCCTTCTCTGGAGTTTATAACTAGCGTGCCACGCCTTGGCCTTGCCGTGCCACGCCCGTTGAAAGCTCCATGGACATCTTCTCTGGATTTAGTAACTGGCGTGCCACGCCCTGTAGCTGGCGTGCCACGCCCATATAAACTCTTTCTCTATGCTTTCTAGACTTGTCAACTAGTGTGCCACGCCCCTTGGCTGGCGTGCCACGCCCATTCATTTTGTTGGCGTTCGCATCAAGTGAGACGCCCAGCTCACACACCCAGCTTCCCTTTCTTGTTTCCTCCTTCTTTTGTTGCTATTTTCACCTGAAATTTAATAAAAAGTCATTTCAAAGCAATGTACCATATATTCACCATTTAAATCATGAAATTGCATTGATTAAATGAGGTTACGCTTCTTTTATGGTCCTTTTAGATAGAAAAAGAAGTAGATGATGTAAGTCATCACATATTCTTCGAGTAATAATTGATAGATAAGATTTTTTCTTGTTCTAGGTTGTTGTTCATTATTTGTCATTATTTATCAAAATTTTTAGTTCAGTTTCTTTTATAATTATTTCAAAGTGAGCTTCCTGTATTTTTCTCAAAAATGGTAAAGCATGCTTGTGGGATGGAAAATTTGCAAAGACAAAGGGGCTTAGAGACTTACCAGCGATCAGAGACAGAGAAAAAGGACTCCAGTGACAGGCTCACATGCAACAGCGACGGTCAAGCTCACAGTGACGGTGACCAAAGGATGAATCTATGGAAGAACAAGAGAAGAACTTAGATCTCACAATGACGGAGAGACAGAGAGCACGAAAGAGCAAGAAAGAGAGGAACTTACGGAGCTGTGCGAGCTAAGTAGTGACGGCGAGGTGTTGCACGATGGTGCGCAAAATTAGAACTCATACAACTTTACCGGCAAGTGCACTAGGTCATCCAAGTAATACCTTAGGAGACTAAGGGTCGATCCCATAAGGATTGTCGGATTGAACAAGCAGTAGTTATCTTGTTGGGTTTAGTCAGGTGAATAGTAAAGAGAGTTGTTGTTGAAAGTGCATAAGACAGAATAATAAAGAAAGCAATAAAAGGTTGGTGTAAAATCAATATAAAGAAACAGTTAAGGTCTCGGAAATGTTTATCTTTTTGGATTAAAACTTCTTACTAACTATTTTAACAATGAATGATTCATTCTATGGCAGACTGCAAGTGATTAAAACCTAATTCCTTAGCAATTTAATCTCCTTTGATCCTCATCAAATGCCACTTCCTTTGTCATTCAATTCAAATTAGAGGGTAAAATTCAGAAAAATAGTTTATACCACAAAGTCCCTAATCACCCCAGATCTCGGTTGATCAGATTTTCCTATGTCCCCAACAGGTTGTGGATTAGCCGTCCAGGAGGTGTGTTCTCAAGCTTTAGTTCAAGCTACCTCTTCCAAGTCTCACAAGAACTCATGCAGAAAAAGGGTCATACTTCCGTTCCACCTAGTTTCATTAGATTAGGAATGAAAACACACTTTAGAATTGAATCAAACATATATTAAAATAGAAAAATGAATAATATTAGTCCATAGAAATAAACAGAGCTCCTAACCTTAACTAGGAGGTTTAGTTGCTCATGACTTACAAAGAAAATAGGATTCTGAAAAAAATGCGGAAGAAAGAAGATTGATTCTAAACATAATTGATCTTCTCCTTTAACTACTAAGCTAATAATAAATGCTAAACCTAAAAGATATTATTTAAAAATAAAAATTACAAAGATAAGATAAGATAAAACTAAGAAGTGCTAAATTCACTTTGGAGGCTCAATAGTTATATGACTCAGACAACAGGCTACCATTCAGTACCAGGATGGGCGTTAAACGCTAGAGAGGGAGAGCACGTTCTGGCTTCATGTCCCCTTGCTGGCGTTGAACGCCAGGTTGGGCGTTAAGTGCCAAGGGGGGAGCTGCCATCATTTTTCTTTCTTGCTCCAGGCTTCTCCAAAATGCTCCGAATTTCACCTAAAACTATAAAAATATGAGAAAACTCAAAGTAGCATCCAAAGGTGAATTTTACACTAAAATATAATAAAACTTAATAAAATCTAACTAAAAGAAATATAAAAATAATTAGAAAAAGGTTATAAGATGCTCACGCATCACACGACTGAGCAGCAACGGCAGGTGGGAGGTGAGCAGCGACGACAAGGAGAAGCGGGACATAGCGGTGATGCCAAGGAGTAGCTGCGATAGCAATGAGCTGCGGTCCTGGCAAGGAGCTACGACAATGACAAGGAACTATGGAGACGACGCAATGGCGGGGAGTGGATAAGAGGCTGAGCTAAGCACCAAGGAGCTTTGATTTTATGTGGAAGAAGACGACGACTTAGGAGTTGGGGTCTGATTTGGGGGAGGGCTAGAGGCACTTAAAAACCCTAATCTCTAGAAACATATATATATATATATATATATATATATATATATATATATATATATATACTCCAGGGCGGGTGCCATGCCCCGCTCAACTACCCGCCTTGATCAAAAGCGCCCCGCCTCGGGTTGGGTTTAAACCCACCCAGACTGGGTAGGGGCGGGTCAAGTACCTGCGAGTTTGGGTACTCCTGCCACCCCTACTACCTATCTTTGATTTTTAACTAACTTTCCCTCCAATAATTAGTTCTAGAGCATGAGTATTAGAATTGCTCTCTGCATGGGCAGCATGGCCCTCTCTTATATGCCCAGGCCCACTAATATTCGTTACATTACCCCCCGGATCAACATCAACCTTACCCTCAAGGTTGAAATCCAGAAAAGTACGATAGAATTTATCAGCAAATTCCCATGTCAATTTTGCCACTGGACCTTCGCCCCATTGGACCTGGAGCTGATGAATTTGTTTGCCATCTTTTATCACTATTCGCTTAGCTTGAACTGCATGAGGTGCTAAAATCGTTCCCATTTCTGTGGTACGTAGAGGAAGAGGAAAGTAGTGAGTGTCTTGGTCATCACGGAATTTCTTCAAAGTAGAAATATGAAAGACATTGTGAATCTTTGCCTTCGAAAAAAGTGCCAACTTATAAGCCATAACATTAAGCTTTTGCTAGATCTTAAATGATCCAAAATAATGCATGCCCAATTTCTGATGCTTACTTAAAGCCACCGAATGCTGTCGATAGGGTTGGAGCTTTCTAAATCTAGGTCACCCTTCTTCAATTCAACTTGACAATGCTACTTATCAGCTTGGTACTTCATGAACTATTGAGAATGAGTAAGATTTTGCTTCAGCTGCTCCAGAGTCTGGTCCCATAGAGTCAATATTTTTTTGTAAAGAAGGATCATCTGCGTGGCAAAATTCATACTGAACTAGTGATGGAGGATCCCGACCATATAGAGCCTTAAAGGGATACATCTTAATGCAATTATGCCAAGAAGTGTTGTACCAAAGCTCTGCCCAAGGGAGCATATCCAAGCATTGTCTCGGGTTATCAAAACAAAAACACCAAAGGTCATTTCCAGTGTCTTGTTTAATACTTCACACTGACAATTCGTTTATGGGTGATAAGCAGATGGCCAAGGTAGCAACTTAAAGAAGTGTTGCCAGAATTTGCTAACAAAGACTTTGTCGTGGTCTAAGACTATTGATTTGGGATAACCATACAACCTCAACATGTTGAACAAAAGCCTCAGTAACACTCTTACTATTAAAGCAATTCTTAGGTGCAATGAAATGCACTGATTTAGTAAAGCAATCAATCACAACCAAGATCACTAAAAAATATGATCAGAGGCAAAGCTATAATGAAACCCATACAAATATCTTTCCAAATTCTAAAAGAAATAGGCATCGGCTGCAACAATCCTGCTGGCAATCTTGTGTCACATTTTGCTTGTTGACAAGTACCACAAGAGAAGACATATTCACGTATTTTTTGATGCATCTTAGGCCAGTAAAATGTGGAGCAGATGCGTTCCACTATTTTAGCAATGCTGGCATGACTTCCCACAGCACTATCATGGAATTCATTCATGATAAGACCAATGAGTTTGTTGCTCTGCAGAACTACTGATAGATCACAATTTTATGGTTTATCTTGTACTGAATTTGGTGGATTTTATCAACTTTTTCTATATTTATTCACTAAAATATCATAATTTTGTGAATTCTTTCTAATTTGTGCTTAAGAGTAAAAACATACTTTTTAGGCACTTAATTTGCCAAATTTAATTTACTTTAATTTCATTCGATGCCTTGATGTGTTTATTAAGTGATTTCAAGATTATAAGGCAAAGATTGGATTGAAGAAGTGAAGAAAAAGCATGAAAAATGGAGAATTCATGAAGAAAATGCGGATTTGGAGTAATTCACGGTCATGCATACGTGCAAGCATTGGAGATTTCGTCAGGTCGCGCGTATGCATGCCGTGTGCATACATGTGACACGAAGCATGTGACTTACTTAAAGAAAACATGGACGGCAATTTTTGGACCCCATTAAGCCCAAATACAACTCATTTCTAAAGTATTTGATGCCAAATTCAAAAAAGAACAAGGGAAATAGCAATAAGGTTTAGTTTAGCAACATGTTTTAGGTTATACTCTAGAGAGAGAAGCTCTCTCTTTGGCACAAAATTTAAAGTCCATAAACTAACCGGCAAGTACACCGGGTCGTACCAAGTAATACCTCAGGTGAGTGAGGGTCGATCCCACGAGGATTGATGGATCAAGCAACAATGATTGAGTGATTGGCTTTGTCAGAAAAGCAAAAAATAATGTTTGAGGGCCCAATAGCATTAAATAGTAAAATCAAAGAATTAGAAAGCAAGTAGTAGATGGGTTGTGAAGATTATATGAAAAAACAGTTAAGGTTTCGGAGTTATTTATCTTTTGGATTAACTTTTCTTACCAACTATTTTAATCATGCAAGATTTAATTCATGGCAAACTATATTTGACTAAACCCTAATTCCTTTGTAATTTAGTCTCATCTAATCTAGTTAATCACCACTTCCTTGATCACTTAAGTTCAATTCTAGTTTATGTACCACAAAAACCCTAATTACCTAAATATAAGAGGATTATATGTCATGTATCCCGTTAAATCTAGATAATAGCAATTTAGGAGAAATTGTTTTCAAGCTGTTGTTCAAGTAAATTACTTTTCCAAGATTTAACAAGAAAACAATTAGAACGTGGAGTAATAGTATTAATCCATAGAATAAACAGAGCTCCTAACCTTAACAGTGGAGGTTTAGTTGCTCATGGCTTAGAGAGAAAACTAGGGTTCTAAAAATTGTAAAGTACGGAATGAGGTGCCTAAGAGATCTACGAGCTACTACTGAAGGATGCAGGGACCATCAAATTCTTTAAGGCTGGCGGCAAACTTGGGCTGAGCCAAGTTTGGTGCCACTATGACCGTGCTGATTATATGCTTCTCTTTCATCTTGGCGATAAACTTAGGAAATCCAAAGTTTGGCGCCACCAAGGCAGTAAAATCTTGGAGATTATGGTAATCATGGTGCCAAACTTGGAAAATCCCAAGTTTGGCCCCACCAAGGCAGAACAAAATGGGGGTTTATAGTGATCATGGCGCCAAACTTGGAAAATGCCAAGTTTGGTGCCACCTTTTGGGGTCGCTACGTTCCGTTTCTTCCTTCTAAAACTCTGTCAAATCCATCCGAATGCTACCTAAAATAAACTAAATTGCACACGACTCAAAGTAGCATCTATAGTGGCTTAAATTACTTAAATCTTGATTAACTTAACAAAATTCAAATGCAAATTTACTAGGAAAAGATAAGAAAAATGCTCACGCTTCACAACACCAAACTTGAATTGTTGCTTGTCCTCAAGCAACCAAAACTAATATAAACTCAAGATGTGAATTTGCATGAGTTGAGTGCTCCATTAAGCTCTTGTCTATCTCAAAGTGGGGTAAACAACATTGAAACTCAGAATAGATTTGGCATCTCACTGTCCTTTGAATTTTAGGAATGTCAATGTCATTCGGAATTAGAATCTGGATAATATTATGAATTCTCTAGCCATTTTACTTTGGATTAATCCTTGAACACGACAATTTTATTTTATTCTCTTTTCCTTGGTGCTTTGTACCTTGAGACTAGCCATGACTTTAAATGTTTTGTCTCAAACTTTACTTGACATAAAAACACCACAAGCACTTAACTGGAAAACTCTTTTGAGTTCTGATTTTTCTTTCAATTGCTCCCAAACAGTGGTTCTCAAAGCCTTTGGCATACTCTGTAATTGTACTTGATTTTGACTCTTTGTGGTCTTTCTCAAGCATTACTTGACACATTCACACCACAAGCATATAGCTAGAAAAACAACTCTTTGAGCTTTTGATCATTCTTAACCTTCCTAGCTATTGATGCTCAGAGCCTTGGGCCTTACTTTTTATCTTTTGTTTCTTTTTCTTCAAGGAATAGTTTCTTGTTTAATTCAGAGAATTCATAATACTTCTCTAAATTCCTGTTCCTCATGCATCGACATCCTTTGATTCAAATTTAAATATACACTGTTCATATCATGCATTCAAAGTTACAGGTAACACCACCACATTTAAGAAAATAAGACTACTTTTAATTATTGACTCAGTTTCTCATGTAATACATCACTTCTTCTTCTTCTTCTTCTTCTTCTTTTTAAAATAGTATGACAGATTTTTGTTTGAAAAAACTAAACAAATTGAACCAAACCGAACTAATTTTTAGTTGATTTGAATTGATTCGGTTGGTCTCAGTAAAAAAAGGAACCAAACTGAATCGCATTTTTAATAAACGATTGGATTGAATGACTTTTTTCTAAATAACCACACCAAACTAAACCACACAGCGAACACCCTACTTACTAATCGGATTTAATATGCATCTTCTGATAAATAAATAAACTGGCTAACGCAAGCGGCATCCTGTAAGCCACTATGGTAATTATCTTTCTCCGATGCTAAATTTCGTACCTATTTTCCCGTTTTCTCTCCGATTATCGCTAACAAATTTACCGTCGAAAACAAAAAATTCAATGGTAAAGCCTCAGCTAATGTGTGACACTAAATCCAACAAAAACTCTAATGATATTCAACATTTTACTCGTAGTGTTCACTATTCCTAAGACAAAACAAAAACCAATCTTGCCAGAGTATTCAAAAAAACTACCATCACAATTCAATTTATATGCACCTTCCTCTAGACGGGATCAAGAAGTAGTTGGACAAAAACATGAAATATGAATGGATATAGACATTGTTGATCTAATCTCTGCTGTCAACGAACGAGTCCAAAATGCTATCTCAGTTACGTTAGCCACTCTAGAGTTGAAAACTTGCACATTTACAAATATTATTAAGATAATAATTTCTTACCATTTACAACTTATAATTTTTTTAACAAGTAATGTTAAATAATTAACTTCTTCCAGATGACATCAATTAATTTTTTTAAAATAATTTTATTTATCTTAAAATTTAAATCATAAATCTTAAATTTTTAATTTTAAATCTTAAATTACATAACAAAACTCTAAAGTAAACTAATGTCAGTGTTCCGAGGGTTACCTGAAACTAAAGGTTGATCTCGGATGAGATCTCCTGATGAGGTCGGAGCGGTTGTGTCCGACTTGCTAAACCTAGTGGTGCTACTAGTCCTTGGTCACCGAAGTGTGGTGGTACCTGCAAGAGACTCCGATGCTTAAGTTAGTACATGCTTTAGGCAGGTTGTTTTGTAGAATCAGAGTATGAGTTATACCTGGGGGCTCCAGTGTATTTATAGTAGTGTGGAGTGACCCTTCTTTGAGATAAGTTAGTTATCTTATCTTATCTTTGGGCAAGGTCACCTATCTTTTAGGCCATCCACCTTTAGAGTGAGCTCCGTCCTTCTGTTTGCGCCTGCTTGGGCCTCTATGGCAATTTGGCCGAGCTATTTAGGGAAGAGGTCGGTGATGACCAACCTAGCAAGAGGTCGGTTGCTTTGTCTTTGTCCGACCTAGACCGTATAGCTCGGCCCAGGGTATGAACAATGTCCCTGCTTGAGCTTCGATCTTCCTTTGAGGTCGTGTTTTTTGAACTTCGACCCCTTCGAGGAAGTCATGCTCGAGCATCTTGACTTGGTCGATCTGTTTCTGTGTTTGCGAGTTTTTATGTTATGTTTTAAATGCGAAGCGTTTTGCTTTTAACTCCTTTATTATCGCGTTTCTTTCCTCGAGGGGGTTACCTCCTTGGGAATACGCACGTGCTTTTAATACTTTTTACTTTGTCGTTTCCTTTTCCCTCTTTGCTTTCGAGATCAAAGAGAATTTGAACTTAGCCCTTTCTTCTTCTTCCTTCGTCTACTTTGTTTTCTTTCGGCTGGAAAAGAACCTCCTTTTCACCACTATCGCTTTTGCCCCAAAATTTTCCTTCTTTCTCAAGCATTTTGTTCGTGCGCTTTGTTTGCTTATCGAAAAAGAAACTTGCTTTCTGTTTGCCCCCTAACCAAAGATCATATCTTTTTGGAGTTTTTTGTGTCTTGCTGTTCGCACATTCCTCTCTCTGCCTTTTCCAGGTTCGTTCTTCCATTCTGAACTTCTTTCCATTATTTCCAATTCTGTTTTGCTTTCGATGATGATTATTGCATGTGTTATTTTTCTTTGTCCTAAGGTATGTTTTTTGCTGAGCTCTTTTAGAAAAAGATGAAGCTTTCTTTGGTGATCATTGTATGCTAGAAAAAGATGAAGCTTTCTTTAGTGATCATTGTATGCTTTTATTTCTATCATTGATATATTGGTTTCTGTTTATTTTCTTTTAGTTTCCCTCCCTTAGTTCAGACAAAGCGACCTTTCCTTTATGATACGACTATTTCTTTAGTCAACTAGGTATTATTACTCTTCCTTTTACTGATTTTGAGACCAACCTCTTGTGGTCCTGTAATGTGGCCCCTTCTCAGCTTCATCCAAACTCTTGGGGTTTTATCAAGATTTTTCAGCTGTTGTGTCAAGAACTAGGTGTCCGACCTACCAAAACTCTTTTTCTTTACTTTTTTGTGTTGACAAAACCCAGGTTGCTCAGAAAAAGGCCTCTTGGATTTCCTTCCAAGTTACTCAAGGGAGGAAAGTGTTTTCTATGTTTGATGAGTCCTTTCGTGACTTTAAGAATTACTACTTCAAAGTTTGAGCTGTTGAGTGTGCTCGTCCTTTTTTCTTGATGAGAATGATGAGCCAACCTTCCCTTTATGGTGGCAAAAAGATGTAGAACAAGCTTTTGTAGGAGTTTTAGAGGAACAATGGGGGGAGCCTCCTCATTTGGATACAAAGAAGTTTCTAGGAGATCCTTCCCTCCTCCGTGTCGACCTAGGTAGTGCCTGATTTCTTTCTTTACAGATAATCGAGCCTTTATCTTTGTGATTTTATCTTTTTCCAACTGTGTTGGTCATTTTCCTGGTTCTTTTTTAGAGATGGTTAAATCTTCGGTTTCTATGAAGGCCTTTCGGAAGGCCAAGAAGGTGACGGCTGCCAAAAACTTGTTAGCAAAAATGTTGGGGGAAGGGTCTTCTCAGCTACCTCTAAAGAAGCCGACTTGTGGCTCTCAGAGCCCAAGAAAGATCATCCCAACTGCTAGAGTTTGGACGGTTTCTTCTGATCCTCTTCAAATGACTTCTGGTACTGCTTCCTCCTATGCTGTTGGCCTCCCTCCAAAAAATCAAAAGACTGTAGGGACTTACAATCTGGATGACAAAGAGTTTGATGGTGTGGCCTTTGCCACGGAGTTCATTGCTCCTCACAGCTGGGTCTCAACTGATGACGTGTCGATCCTTCACCACCTTGACTTCATAACCAGTAATAGCATTCAGATGGCCAATCTTGGTGCGGCCTTGTCCCGACTTGTCCAGGAGTCCCCAGTTCGTGCGATCAAGGCTTTTATGGAGCATGCCAAATCTGAGTTTGATAGAATTAAAGCTTTGAAAGATGAGCTGGATGCTAAAGTGGCTAAGCTAGAGTTTGATGTTGAGAGCGAGAAGTCGAAGGCTACTACTGCCAAGGCGTCTGCCAATCTGGCCGAGGAGATGGCCAAGAAGTCTAAGGAGAGCTATACCCACACCTATGGCGAGCTGCTAGAGACTACCCTTCAGTCCACGCAGGATGACTATGTCGAGCTCTAGGGGCATATGGTGAGCAGCATGACCGAGATGTATGAGAATTTAAAGGCCCAGGTCTGGGTTCTTACTCTCGAGCTTGACCTCACCTTATTTAGTATGGACAACGTGGTGGAGGACGGCAAGATTGTGCCTGCCCCTGACGATGAGGATGAGGGTCCTCCCCTTGTTTCGCCGACCAAGGCTTCTGCAGCTTCAGCCTCTTCGACTCCTTCTGCCGAGGAGGTCCCTCCTGAGCCCGAGCCTGATGTAGAGATTTTGAATGGGGCAGATAGAGTTGTCAATGGCACCCTCCAAAGGATGTTGCCACTGGCACAAAGTTGGATCTCTTGTGATTTTGTTATGTATCTGTACAGTCCGACCTGTGGACTTTGCTGAACTTGTTGGTTTGTAAGTTTCTGTGGACGATTTTCTTTGACACTTAGTTGCTTCTTAGCAACTTTTATTTTGAAAAACAAACACTTTAAACCCTTGGGCTTCCTGATGAATCGACATTTCATGGTATTTATTTTCTTTAATTAGGTGGATTTCATTGACTTTTCTTGCATTTATCCATTGAAATAGCCTAGTATTATGATGTCTTCCTAATTTGTGCTTGAAAGTGAAAACATCTCTTTAGGCCTTTTTATTGCTAAATTTTATTCACTTTGATCCCATTTGGTGCCTTGATATATTTGTTAAATGATTTTAGGTTTTCAAGGCAAGTTTGGGTTGAAGAAGTGAAGAAAGAGCATCAAAAAGGAGAGAAATCATGAAGAAAATGGAGTTTGGAAGCTGCTGCAAGGATGCGTACGCACAGTGATGCGTGCATACGCACGATGGAAATTTTGCACAACTGTGCGTACGCACGAATGCATGCACGTGAGGTCATTAATGGCAAATTGTTGGGGGCGATTTTTGGGCTTCCAAAGCCCAATCCAGCTCATTTCTGAAGCTATTTCAAGCCAAAGTGAAGAAGGATGAAAGGGGGGAGGGAGCACTTAGGTTTAGGTTTTTACATGTTTTTGTTTGTTTTTCTAGAGAGAGAAGCTCCCCCTTCTCTCTAGAATTAGGGTTTTTAGTTTACTTTCTCTTTAATTTCAACATTTAATTCTTGTTTTAATGTAGTTTCATTTATGTTTCTTGCTCTCTCTTGTCTTTATCGTCTTCATCTCTTTTGTTATTTCCTTTATTTTGTCATTTTTATGTTTATGGATACTTTTATTAATTTTAATTTTAATTAATGAAATTTATGTTTTCAAGTTGATTATTGCTTTCTGGTGCATGAAATTGTGATCATCAATGGCGCCATCAACATGGTACGCTCAATTCCAATCTCTTTATCACAACTTCGCACAACTAACCAGCAAGTGCACTGGGTCCTCCAAGTAATAAACCTTACGCGAGTAAGGGTCGATCCCACGGAGATTGTTGGTATGATGCAAGCTATGATCATCTTGTAAATCTCAGTCAGGCGGATTCAAATGGTTATGGAGGATTAATGATTAAAAGATGAATAAAACATAAAGTAAAGATAGAGATACTTATGTAATTCATTGGTGAGAATTTCAGATAAGCATATGGAGATGCTTTGTCCCTTCCATCTCTCTGCTTTCCTACTGTCTTCATCCAATCCTTCTTACTCCTTTCCATGGCAAGCTGTATGTTGGGCATCACCGTTGTCAATGGCTACAGTCCCGTCCTCTCAGTGAAAATGTTCAACGCGCTCTGTCACAGCACGGCTATTCAGCTGTCGGTTCTCGATCATGTCGGAATAGAATCCAATGATTCTTTTGCGTCTGTCACTAACGCCCCACAATCGTGAGTTTGAAGCTTGTCACAGTCATTCAATCCTTGAATCCTACTCAGAATACCACAGACAAGGTTTAGACCTTCCAGATTCTCAAGAATGCCGCCATCAATTCTAGCTTATACCACGAAGATTCTGATTAAGGAATCCAAGAGATATCCACTCAATCTAAGGTAGAACGGAGGTGGTTGTCAGGCACACGTTCATAGGTGAGAATGATGATGAGTGTCACGGATCATCACATTCATCAAGTTGAGGAACAAGTGATATCTTAGAACAAGAATAAGCTGAATTGAATAGAAGAACAATAGTAATTGCATTAATACTCAAGGTACAGCAGAGCTCCACACCTTAATCTATGGTGTGTAGAAACTCCACCGTTGAAAATACATAAGTGATAATGGTGATCATTGGCTTCGGCCCCAGAGAGGGAACCAGAAGAACCAAGATGAAAATACAATAGCAAAAGGTCTTATTTATAGAGAACTAGTAGCTTAGGGTTTACATAAATGAGTAAATGACATAAAAATCCACTTCCAGGCCCACTTGGTGTGTGATTGGACTGAGCATTGAAGCATTTTTGTGTAGAGACTTTTCTTGGAGTTAAACGCCAGCTTTTGTGCCAGTTTGGGCGTTTAACTCCCACTTCTGTGCCAGTTCCGGCGTTTAACGCCGGGCAGTCTTGAGCTGATTTGGAACGCCAGTTTAGGCCATCAAATCTCGGGAAAAGTATAAACTATTATATATTTCTGAAAAGCCCATGATGTCTACTTTCCGACGCAATTGAGAGCGTGCCAATTGGGCTTCTGTAGCTCCAGAAAATCTACTTTGAGTGCAGGGAGGTCAGAATCCAACAGCATCTGCAGTCCTTTTCAGCCTCTGAATCAGATTTTTGCTCAGGTCCCTCAATTTCAGCCAGAAAATACCTGAAATCACAGAAAAACAAACAAACTCATAGTAAAGTCCAGAAAAGTGAATTTTAAATAAAAACTAATAAAAATATAATAAAAACTAACTAAAACATACTAAAAACATACTAAAAACAATGCCAAAAAGCTTATAAATTATCCGCTCATCACAACACCAAACTTAAATTGTTGCTTGTCCCCAAGCAACTGAAAATAAAATAGGATAAAAAGAAGAGAATATACAATGAATTCCAAAAACATCTATGAAGATCAGTATTAATTAGATGAGCAGGGCTTTTTGCTTTTTGCCTCTGAACAATTTTGGCATCTCACTTTATCCTTTGAAGTTCAGAATGATTGCCTTCTATAGGAACTCAGAATCTGGATAGTGTTATTGATTCTCGTAGTTAAGTATGATGATTCTTGAACACAGCTACTTTATGAGTCTTGGCCGTGGCCCAAAGCACTCTGTTTTCTAGTATTACCACCAGATACATCCATGCCACAAACACATAACTGGGTGAACCTTTTCAAATTGTGACTCAGCTTTGCTAGAGTCCCCAATTAGATGTGTCCAGGGTTCTTAAGCACACTCTTTTTGCTTTGGATCACGACTTTAACCACTCAGTCTCAAATTTTCACTTGACACCTTCACGCCACAAGCACATGGTTAGGGACAGCTTGGTTTAGCCGCTTAGGCCAGGATGTTATTCCTGTAGGCCCTCCTATCCACTGATGCTCAAAGCCTTGGATCCTTTTTATTATCCTTGTCTTTTAGTTTAAAGGGCTATTGGCTTTTTCTAGTTGCTCTTTTTTTTTGAATTCACTGCTTTTTCTTGCTTCAAGAATCATTTTTATGATTTTTCAGATCCTCAGTAACATGTCTCCTTTTTCATCATTCTTTCAAGAGCCCACATTCATGAACAACAAATTCAAAAGACATATGCACTGTTCAAGCATACATTCAGAAGTCAAAAGTATTGCCACCACATCAAAATAATTAATCTGTTATAAAATTCAAAATTCATGCAATTCTTCTCTTTTTCAATTAAGAACATTTTTCATTTAAGAAAGGTGATGGATTCATAGGACATTCATAACTTTAAGGCATAGACACTAAGACACTAATGATCATGTAATAAGACACAAACATAGATAAACATAAGCATAAAAATTCGAAAAACAGGAAAATAAAGGACAAGGAGATTAAAGAACGGGTCCACCTTAGTGATGGCGGCTTGTTCTTCCTCTTGAAGATCTTATGGAGTGCTTGAGCTCCTCAATGTCTCTTCCTTGCCTTTGTTGCTCCTCTCTCATGATTCTTTGATCTTCTCTAATTTCATGGAGGAGAATAGAATGTTCTTAGTGCTCCACCCTTAGTTGTCCCATGTTGGAACTCAATTCTCCTAGGGAGGTGTTGATTTGCTCCTAATAGTTTTGTGGAGGAAAGTGCATCCCTTGAGGCATCTCAAGGATTTCATGATGAGTGGGATCTCTTGTTTGCTCCATCCTTTTCTTAGTGATGGGCTTGTCCTCATCAATGAGGATGTCTCCCTCTATGTCAATTTCGACTAAATAACAGAGGTGACAAATGAGATGAGAGAAGGCTAACCTTGCCAAGGTAGAGGACTTGTTCGCCACCTTATAAAGTTCTTGGGATATAACCTCATGAACTTCTACTTCCTCTCCAGTCATGATAGCCCGGTCTATAGTAACTTCGGACCGGTTGCTAGTGGGAATGATTGAGCGTTGGATAAACTCCAACCATCCCCTAGCCACGGGCTTGAGGTCATGCCTTTTCAGTTGAACCGGCTTCCCTCTGGAATCTCTCTTCCATTGAGCGCCTTCTTCACAAATGTCTTTGAGGACTTGGTCCAACCTTTGATCAAAGTTGACCCTTCTAGTGTAAGGGTGTTCATCTCCTTGCATCATGGGCAAGTTGAATGATAACCTTACATTTTCCGGACTAAAATCTAAGCATTTCCCCCGAACCATTGTAAGCCAATTCTTTGGGTCCGGGTTCACACTTTGATCATGGTTCTTGGTGATCCATGAATTGGCATAGAACTCTTGAACCATTAAGATTCCGACTTGTTGAATGGGGTTGGTAAGAACTTCCCAACCTCTTCTTCGGATCTCATGTCGGATCTCCGGATATTTACTCTTTTTGAGCTTGAAAGGGACCTCGGGGATCACCTTCTTCATGGCCACAACTTCATAGAAGTGGTCTTGATGCACCCTTGAGATGAATCTCTCCATCTCCCATGACTCGAAGGTGGAAGCTTTTGCCTTCCCTTTCCTCTTTCTAGAGGTTTCTCTGGCCTTAGATGCCATAAATGGTTATGGAAAAACAAAAAGCAATACTTTTACCACACCAAACATAGAAGGTTTGCTCGTCCTCAAGCAAAAGAAGAAAGAAGAGAGTAGAAGAAGAAGAAATAAAAGAGATGAAGGTGGCTTTGTGGTTCGGCCAAGGGGGAGAAGTAGTGTTTAGGTTGTGTGAAAATGAAGGAGTGAAGAAGGGTTTATATAGGAGTGGAGAGGGGTGTATGGTTCGGTCATGTATGGGTGGGTTTGGGAGGGAAAGTGGTTTGAATTTGAATGGTGAGGTAGGTGGGGTTTTATGAAGGATGGTTGTAAGTGGTGAAGAGAATAGTGGGATTTGATAGGTGATTGGTGAATGGGTGAAGAAGAGAGAGAGTGGTGGGGTAGGTGGGGATCCTGTGGGGTCCACAGATCCTGAGGTGTTAAGGAAAATTCATCCCTGCACCAAGTGGTGAGCAAAAATGCTCCTTCTGCCAATTCTGGCGTTAAACTCCGGGCTGGTGCCCATTTCTGGCGTTTAACGCCAACTTCTTGCCCCTTCCTGGCGTTTAACGCCAGTCTGGTGCCCCTTTCTGGCGTTAAACACCCATTTGCTGCCCTTACTGGCGTTTAAACGCCATCAAATTTTCCTCCAGGGTGTGTTGTTTTTCTTTCTATTTTTCATGCTGTTTTTGCTTCTTCAATTGATTTTGTGACTTCACATGATCATCAACCTATAGAAAACATAAAATAACAATGGTAAATAGATAAATATAACATTGGGTTGCCTCCCAACAAGCGCTTCTTTAATGTCAGTAGCTTGACAGTGGGCTCTCATGGAGCCTCACAGATACTCAGAGCAATATTGGAACCTCCCAACACCAAACTTAGAGTTTGAATGTGGGGGTTCAACACCAAACTTAGAAGTTGGTTATGGCCTCCCAACACCAAACTTAGAGTTTGACTGTGGGGGCTCTTATTGACTCTGTTTTGAGAGAAGCTCTTCATGCTTCCTCTCCATGGTTACATAGGGATATCCTTGAGCCTTAAACACAAGGGATTCTTCATTCACTTGAATGATCATTTCTCCTCTGTCAACATCAATCACAGCCTTTGCTGTGGCTAGGAAGGGTCTGCCAAGGATGGTGGATTCATCCATGCACTTCCCAGTCTCTAGAACTATGAAATCAGCAGGGATGTAATGGCCTTCAACCTTTACCAGAACATCCTCTACAAGTCTATAAGCTTGTTTTCTTGAATTGTCTGCCATCTCTAGTGAGATTCTTGCAGCTTGCACCTCAAAGATCCCTAGCTTCTCCATTACAGAGAGAGGCATGAGGTTTGTGGTTGACCCTAGGTCACACAGAGCCTTCTTGAAGGTCATGGTGCCTACTGTACAAGGTATTGAGAATTTCCCAACGTCTTGTCTCTTTTGAGGTAATCTCTGCCTAGTCAAGTTATCCAGTTCTTTGGTGAGCAAAGGGGGTTCATCCTCCCAAGTCTCATTACCAAATAACTTGTCATTTAGTTTCATGATTGCTCCAAGGTATTTAGCAACTTGCTTTTCAGTGACATCTTCGTCCTCTTTAGAGGAAGAATACTCATCAGAGCTCATAAATGGCAGAATTAAATCCAATGGAATCTCTATGGTCTCAGTGTGAGCTTCAGATTCCTATGGTTCCTCATTAAGGAACTCATTGGAGGCCAGTGGACGTCCATTGAGGCCTTCCTCAGTGGTGCTCACTGCCTCTTTCTCCTCTCCAAGTTCGGCCATGTTGATGGTCTTACACTCTCCTTTTGGATTCTCTTCTGTATTGCTTGGAAGAGTACTAAGAGGGAGTTCAGTAACTTTCTTACTCAGCTGACCCACTTGTGCCTCCAAGTTTCTAATGGAGAACCTTGTTTCAGTCACGAAACTTTGGGTGGTTTTGATTAGATCAGAGACCATGGTTACTAAGTAAGAGTGGCTCTGCTTATAATTCTCTGTCTGTTGCTGAGAAGATGATGGAAAAGGCTTGCAATTGCTAAACCTGTTTCTTCCACCGTTATTGTTGTTGAAACCTTGTTGAGGTCTCTGTTGATCCTTCCATGAGAGATTTGGATGATTTCTCTATGAGGGATTATAGGTGTTTCCATAGGGTTTTCCCATGTAAATCACCTCTTCCATTGATGGGTTCTCAGGATCATAAGCTTCTTCTTTAGATGAAGCATCCTTAGTACTGCCTAGTGCAGCTTGCATTCCAGACAGACTTTGAGAAATCATATTGACTTGCTGAGTCAATATTTTGTTCTGAGCCAATATGGCATTCAGAGTATCAATCTAAAGAACTCCTTTCTTCTGATTCGTCCCATTGTTCACAGGATTCCTTTCAAAAGTGGACATGAATTAGTTATTTGCAACCATTTCAATGAGTTCTTGAGCTTCTACAGGCGTCTTCTTCATATGAAGAGATCCTCCAGCAGAGCTATCCAATGACATCTTGGACAGTTCAGACAGACCATCATAGAAGATACCTATGATGCTCCATTCAGAAAGCATGTCTGAAGGACACTTTCTGATCAATTGTTTGTATCTTTCTCAAGCTTCATAGAGGATCAACTTCCTTCTGTCTGAAGGCTTGGACTTCCACTCTAAGCTTACTCAATTTTTGAGGTAGAAAGAACTTTGCCAAGAAGACATTGACTAGCTTTTCCCAAAAGTTCAGGCTTTCTTTAGGTTGTGAGTCCAACCATATCCTAACTCTGTCTCTTACAGCAAAAGGGAATAGCATAAGTCTATAGACCTCAGGGTCAACCCCATTGGTCTTGATAGTGTCACAGATTTGCAAGAATTCAGCTAAAAACTGATGAGGATCTTCCAATGGAAGTCCATGAAACTTGCAATTCTATTGCATTAGAGAAACTAATTGAGGCTTAAGCTCAAAGTTGTTTGCTCCAATGGCAGGGATAGAGATGCTTCTCCCATAGAAGTCGGGAGTAGGTGCAGTAAAGTCACCCAGCACCTTCCTTGCATTGTTGGCATTGTTTTTGTTTTCGGCTGCCATGTCTTCTTCTTGTTTGAAGATTTTTGTTAGGTCCTCTACAGAGAGTAGTGCTTTAGCTTCTCTTAGCTTTCGCTTCAAGGTCCTTTCAGGTTCAGGGTCAGCTTCAACAAGAATGCCTTTGTCTTTGCTCCTGCTCATATGAAAGAGAAGAGAACAAGAAAATATGAAATCCTCTATGACACAGTATAGAGATTCCTTGAGATGTCAGAGGAAAAGAAAAATAGAAGGAAGAGGTAGAAGAATTTGAACTTATCAAGAAAGATGGAGTTCGAATTGTGCATTGAGGAGTAGTGTTAGTCCATAAATAGAAGGATGTGAGAAGAGGGGAAGAAATTTTCGAAAATTAAAGTGAAGAAATTTTGAAAAATGGTAATTGATTTTCGAAAACTAAGATTGAGAAAGAAATAAAGTGATTTTTGAAAAAGATTTTGAAATTAGAAATCAAAAAGATATGATTTAAAAATTATTTTGAAGAAGATGTGATTAAAAAGATATGATTGAAAAGTTATGGTTTTAAAAAGATATGATTGAAAAGATATGATTGAAAAACAATTTAAAAAAAAGATTTGATTTTTAAAATTAATGACTTGGCTAACAAGAAAATATATGATTCAAACATTAAACCTTTCTCAACAGAAAAGGCAACATACTTGAAATGTTGAATCAAATCATCAATTGTTAGCAAGTATTTTTGAAAAATGGAAAGAAATTGATTTTGAAAATATATGATTGAAAAGATATGATTTGAAAAAGATTTGATTTTGAAAAAATTTTGAAAACTTGAAAAAAATTTGCATTAAAAACAAAATCTTCCCTCTTGTGCCATCCTGGCGTTAAACGCCCAGAATGGTATCCATTCTGGCGTTTAACGCCCAAAATGCTACCCTTTTGGGCGTTAAACGCCCAGCCAGGTATCCTGGCTGTCGTTTAAACGCCAATTTTCCTTCCTCACTCGGCATTCTGAACGCCCAGCTTTTTCTGTGTAATTCCTCTGCTGTATGTTCTAAATCTTCAATTCTCTGTATTATTGACTTGAAAAGACACAGATTAATTTTTTTTTGGATTTTTAGTGATGAGGAATAATCAAAATGCAACTGAAATCAAATAAACAATGCATGCAAGACACCAAACTTAGAAGTTTGTATTCTACTGACACTAACAAGTTGAGAATGCATATGAGAAATAACAAAACACACAAAACAAGAGAATTTAAAGATCAGAGCAAGTAAATCATCAAGAACAACTTGAAGATCAATGAAGACACATAAAAAATACAAGAAGAACAGAAACATGCAATTGACACCAAACTTAAAATGAGACACTAGACTCAAACAAGAAACATAAAATATTTTTGGTTTTTTATGATTTTGTAATTTTTTTGGATTTTTCGAAAATTATATGGAGACGAAAATAAAGAGATTCAAAATTTTTAATAAGAATTCCAGGAATCATGCAATGTTAGTCTAAAGCTTCAGTATAAAGAAATTAGACATAGCTAGCCAAGCTTCAGCAGGACATTGCATTCAAGAGATAAATTAATGAGAATCAATCAGCTTTGGTGATGATAAGAACATCACCTTGAAACTCTAGAATTCATTCTTAAAAATTCTAAAAAATACCTAATCTAAGCAATAAGATGAACCGTCAGTTGTCCAAACTCAAACAATCACCGGCAACGGTGCCAAAGACTTGGTGCACGAAATTGTGATCATCAATGGCGCCATCAACATGGTATGCTCAATTGCAATATCTTTATCACAACTTCGCACAACTAACCAGCAAGTGCACTGGGTCCTCCAAGTAATAAACCTTACGCGAGTAAGGGTCGATCCCATGGAGATTGTTGGTATGAAGCAAGCTATGGTCATCTTGTAAATCTCAGTCAGGCAGATTCAAATGGTTATGGAGGATTAATGATTAAAAGATGAACAAAACATAAAGTAAAGATAGAGATACTTATGTAATTCATTGGTGAGAATTTCAGATAAGCGTATGGAGATGCTTTGTCCCTTCCGTCTCTTTGCTTTCCTACTGTCATCATCCAATCCTTCTTACACCTTTCCATGGCAAGCTGTATGTTGGGCATCACCGTTGTCAATGGCTACAGTCCTGTCCTCTCAGTGAAAATGTTCAACGCGCTCTGTCACAGCACGGCTATTCAGCTGTCGGTTCTCGATCATGTCGGAATAGAATCCAGTGATTCTTTTGCATCTATCACTAACACCCCACAATCGCGAGTTTGAAGCTCGTCACAGTTATTCAATCCTTGAATCCTACTCAGAATACCACAGACAAGGTTTAGACCTTCCGGATTCTCAAGAATGCCGCCATCAATTCTAGCTTATACCACGAAGATTCTGATTAAGGAATCTAAGAGATATCCACTCAATCTAAGGTAGAATGGAGGTGGTTGTCAGGTACACGTTCATAGGTGAGAATGATGATGAGTGTCACGGATCATCACATTCATCAAGTTGAGGAACAAGTGATATCTTAGAACAAGAATAAGCTGAATTGAATAGAAGAACAATAGTAATTGCATTAATACTCGAGGTACAGCAGAGCTCCACACCTTAATCTATGGTGTGTAAAAACTCCACCGTTGAAAATACATAACTGATAATGGTGATCATTTGCTTCGGCCTCAGAGAGGGAACCAGAAGAACCAAGATGAAAATACAATAGCAAAAGGTCTTATTTATAGAGAACTAGTAACTCAGGGTTTACATAAATGAGTAGCTACTTTTAGGAATATTTTTATTAGTTTTTATACAAAATTCACATTTCTGGACTTTACTATGAGTTTGTATGTTTTTTTGTGATTTCAGGTATTTTCTGACTGAAATTGAGGGACCTGAGCAAATATCTGATTCAGGCTGAAAAAGGACTGCTGATGTTGTTGGATTCTGACCTCCCTGCACTCGAAATTGATTTTTTGGAACTAAAGAACTCTAAATGGTGCTCTCTTAATGGCGCTAGAAAGTAGACATCCAGGGCTTTCCGGCAGTATATAATAGTCTATACTTTATTCGAGTTTAGACAACACAAACTGGCATTCAACGCCAGTTCCATGCTGCATTCTGGAGTAAAATGCCAGAAACACGTCACAAACCAGAGTTAAACGCGAAACAGACGCTACAACTTGGCGTTTAACCCCAAGAGAAGCCTCTACACATGTAAAGCTCAAGCTTAGACCAAGCACACACCAAAGTGGGCCCCGGAAGTGGATTTCTGGACTAAGACTTATTTCTGTAAACCCTAGTAACTAGTTTAGTATAAATAGAACTTTTTACTATTGTATTAGACATCTTGGAATAAATCTTGGTATCTACCTTCGGACGTTTAGTTCTTAGACTTTGGGGGGCTGGCCATTCAGCCATGCCTGGACCTTGATCACTTATGTATTTTCAACGGTAGAGTTTCTACACACCATAGATTAAGGTGTGGAGCTCTGCTGTACCTCGAGTATTAATGCAATTACTACTATTTTCTATTCAATTTAGCTTATTCATATTCTAAGATATGTGTTACACTTCAACATGATGAATGTGATGATCCGTGACACTCATCATCAGTCTCACCTATGAACGCGTGCCTGACAACCACTTCCTTTCTACCTTAGATCGAGCGTGTATCTCTTGGATTCCTTAATCAGAATCTTCATGGTATAAGCTAGAATCCATTGGCAGCATTCTTGAGAATCTGAAAAGTCTAAACCTTGTCTGTGGTATTTCGAGTAGGATTCTGGGATTGAATGACCGTGACAAGCTTCAAACTCGTGATTGTTGGGCGTAGTGACAGACGCAAAAGAATCACTGGATTATATTCCGACATGATCGAGAACCGACAGATGATTAGCCGTGCTGTGACAGAGCATTTGGACCATTTTCACTGAGAGAATGGGAGGTAGCCATTGACAACGGTGAAACCCAATATACAGCTTGCCATGGAAAGGAGTAAGAAGGATTGGATGAAAGCAGTAGGAAAGCAGAGATTCAGAAGGAACACAGCATCTGCATACACTTATCTGAAATTCCTACCAATGATTTACACAAGTATCTTTATCTCTATTTTATGCTTTGTTTATCTTTATTTTCGAAAACTATTACAACCATTTGAATCCGCCTAACTGGGATTTACAAGATGACCATAGCTTGCTTCATACCAACAATCTCCGTGGGATCGACCCTTATTAACGTAAGGTATTACTTGGACGACCCAATGCACTTGCTGGTTAGTTGTGGGAAGTTGTGACAAAGTGTGATTCACGTTTGAGAGCTCCAAGTCTTTGGCGCCATTATTGATGATCACAATTTACGCGCACTATGTTTTTGGCGCCGTTGCCAGGGATTGTTTGAGTTTGGACAACTGACGGTTCATCTTGTTGCTCAGATTAGGTAATTTTCTTTTCAAAAAGTTTTCAAAAATCTTTCAAAAATTTTTCTTCTTTTTCGTTTTTAAAAGAAAATATATATATAATTTTTGAAAAATCCAAAAAAAAAACCAAAATTTGTGTTTCTTGTTTGAGTCTAGTGTCAATTTTTAAGTTTGGTGTCAATTACATGTCTTTAAAAATTTGTGCATTTTTCGAAAACTCATGCATGGTGTTCTTCATGATCTTCAAGTTGTTCTTGGTAAGTCTTCTTGCTTGATCTTCATATTTTCTGGTTTTGTGTTTTTGTTGTTTTTCATATGCATTTTTGCATTCATAGTGTCCAAACATGAAAAATCTCTAAGTTTGGTGTCTTGCATGTTTTCTTTTCTTGAAAATGTTTTCAAAAAATAAGTCTTGATGTTCATCTTGATCTTCAAAGTGTTCTTGATGTTCATCTTGACATTCATAGTGTTCTTGCATGCATCATTAGTTTTTATCCAAAATTTTCATGTTTTGGGTCATATTTGTGGTTTTCTCTCTCATCTTTAAAAATTCAAAAAATAAAAAAAATAGCTTTTCCTTTTTTTACTCATAAAATTCGAAATCTTTGGGTTGACTTAGTAAAAAATTTTTAAAATTAGTTGTTTCTTGTTAGTCAAGTCAAGATTTCAATTTTAAAAATCTTATCTTTTCAAAACTTTTTCAAAAATCAAATCTTTTTCATTTTTCTTTTATATTTTTCGAAAATATTTTTTTAAAAAAATTGATTTTCAAAACCTTTTTCTTATTTTTTTTTCAAAATTTTGAAAACTTTACTAACAATTCATGTGATTGATTCAAAAATTTGAAGTTTGTTACTTTCTTGTTAAGAAAGGTTCAATCTTTAAATTTTAAAATCATATCTTTTTGTTTCTTGTTAGTCAAGTAACCAATTTTGATTTTAAAAATCAAATCCTTTCCAAAATATCTTTTTCAATCATATCTTTTAAAAATAACTTTTTTAAATCATATCTTTTCAAAATTGATTTTCAAATCTTTTTCAGCTAACTAATTGACTTTTTGTTTGTTTCTTATCTTTCTCAAAACCACCTAACTACTTTTCTCTTTCTAATTTTCGAAAATTACCTCTCTTTTTTTTAAATTCTTTTTAATTAACTAATTATTTCAAATTTTTAATTTTAATTTTATTTCTTCTCTTAATTTTCGAAAATCACTAACCATTTTTCAAAAACAATTTTCGAAATTCTCTTCCTCTCATCTTCTTCTATTAATTTATTCATTTACTAACACTTCTCTTCATCTCAAAAATTCAAACCCTCTCCTCTCTTCTGTGTTCGAATTTTTTCTTCTCTTTCCTCTATTATCCTCTTTTTCTATTCACATAAAGGAATCTCTATAATGTGACATAGAGGATTCCGCTTCTTTCTTTGTTTTCTTCTCTTTCATATGAGTAGGAACAAGAAAAAAGGCATTCCTGTTGCAGCTGACCCTGAACCTGAAAGGGCCATGAAGAGGAAGCTAAGAGTAGCTAAAGCACAGTACTCTGAAGAGGACCTAACTAAAGTTTTCGAACAGGAAAAGGATATGGCAGCCAAACCCAACAACAACAATGCAAGGAAGATGCTTGGTGACTTTACTGCACCAAATTCCAACTTACATGGAAGAAGCATCTCAATCCCTGCCATTGGAGCAAACAACTTTGAGCTAAAGCCTCAGTTAGTTTCTCTGATGCAACAGAACTGCAAGTTTTATGGACTTCCATTAGAAGATCCTTTTTAGTTCTTAACTGAATTCTTGCAAATCTGTGATACTATTAAGACCAATGGGGTTGATCCTGAGGTCTACAGGCTTATGCTTTTCCCTTTTGCTGTAAGAGACAGAGCTAGAGTATGGTTAGACTCTCAACCTAAAGATAGCCTAAACTCTTGGGATAAGCTAGTCACGGCCTTCTTGGCCAAGTTCTTTCCTTCTCAAAAGCTGAGCAAGCTTAGAGTGGTTGTTCAGACCTTCAAGCAAAAAGATGGTGAATCCCTCTATAAAGCTTGGGAAAGATACAAGCGGTTGACCAAAAGGTGTCCTTCTGATATGCTTTCAGAGTGGACCATTTTAGATATATTCTATGATGGTCTATCTGAGCTTTCTAAGATGTCACTGGACTATTCTGTAGGTGGATCCATTCACCTAAAGAAAATGCCTGTAGAAGCTCAGGAACTCATTGACATGGTTGCAAATAACCAATTCATGTACACCTCTGAGAGGAATCCTGTGAGTAATAGGATGCCTCAGAAGAAGCAAGTTCTTGAAATTGATGCTTTGAATGCCATATTGACTTAGAACAAAATGTTGACTCAGCAAGTCAACATGATTTCTCAGTGTCTGAATGGATGGCAAAATGCATCCAATAGTACTAAAGAGGCATCTTCTGAAGAAGAAGCTTATGATCCTGAGAACCCTGCAATAGCAGAGGTGAATTACATGGGTGAACCTTATGGGAACACCTATAATTTCTCATGGAGAAATCATCCAAATTTCTCATGGAAGGATCAACAAAAGCCCCAACAAGGCTTTAATAATGGTGGAAGAAACAAGTTTAGCAATATCAAGCCTTTTCCATCATCTTCTCAGCAATAGATAGAGAATTCTGAGCAGAACCCCTCTAGCTTAGCAAACATAGTCTCTGATCTATCTAAGGCCACTTTAAGTTTCATGAGTAAAACAAGGTCCTCCATTAAAAACTTGGAGGCACAAGTAGGTCTGCTGAGTAAGAAAATCATTGAAACTCCTTCTAGTACTCTCCCAAGCAATACAGAAGAGAATCCGAAAAGAGAGTGCAAGGCCATTGATATAATCAATATGGTTGAATGCACAAAGAAGGAGAAGGACGTGAATCCCAGTGAGGAAGACCTTCTGGGACGTCCTCTGAATAGAAAGGAGTTACCTATTGAGGACCTAAAAGAATCTGAGGCTCACCTATAGACCATAGAGATCCCATTAAACCTCCTTTTACCATTCATGAGCTCTGAGAACTATTCTTCCTCTGAAGAGGATGAACATATAACTGAAGAGCAAATTGCTCAATATTTAGGAGCTATCATGAAGCTGAATGCCAAGTTGTTTGGTAATGAGACTTGGAAAAGTGAACCTCCCTTGCTCATTAGTGAACTAGATACATGGGTTCAGCAAACTCTACCTCAAAAGAAACAAGATCCTGGTAAATTCTTAATATCCTGTACCATAGGCACCATAACCTTTGAAAAGGCTCTGTGTGACCTGGGGTCAGTAATAAATCTTATGCCACTCTTTGTAATGGAGAAGCTGGGGATCTTTGAGGTACAAGCTTTAAGAATCTCATTAGAGATGGCAGACAAGTCAATAAAACAAGCTTATGGATTGGTAGAGGACGTGTTAGTGAAGGTTAAAGGCCTTTACATCCCTGCTGATTTCATAATCTTAGACACTGGGAAGAATGAAAATGAATCCATCATTCTTGGAAGACCCTTCCAAGCCATAACAAGAGCTGTGATTGATGTTGACAGAGGAGAGCTAGTCCTTCAATTGAATGGGGACTATCTTGTATTTAAAGCTCAAGGATCTTCCTCTGTAACCATGGAGAGGAAGCATGAAAAGCTTCTCTCAATACAGAGTTAAACGAATCCCCCACAGTCAAACTCTAAGTTTGGTGTTGGGAGGCCACAACCAAACTCTAAGTTTGGTGTTGAACCCCCACATTCAAACTCTAAGTTTGGTGTTGGGAGGTCCCAACAATGCTCTGAACATCTGTGAAGCTCCAAGAGAGCTCATTGTCAAGCAATTGACATTAAAGAAGCGCTTATTGGGAGGCAACCCAATTTTTATTTATCTATATTTTCTATTGTTCTTTTATGTTTTATTAGGTTCATGATCATGTGGAGTCACAAAACAATTGCTAAAATTAAAAATAGAATTAAAATAGCACAAGAAATAGCACACCCTGAAGGAAGAGCCTACTGGCATTTAAACGCCAGTAAAGAGCATCTGGCTGGTGTTCAACGCTAGAACAGAGCATGAATCTGGCGTTTAACGCCAGAAACAAGCAGCAGTCTGGCATTTAAACACCAGGATTACACCCTGAGGAAAGCTAGCGTTTAACGCCAAAACAAGAATCAGGCTGGCGTTAAACGCCAGAAACATGCTACATTTGGGCGTTTAAAGCCAGAAACAAGCTTCAGTCTGGCGTTAAACGCCAGGATTGCATGCAAAGGGCGTTTTACACGCCTAATTGGTGCAGGGATGGTAAATCCTTGACACCTCAAGATTTGTGGACCCCACAGGATCACCTCAGGATCTGTGGACCCCACAGGATCCCCACCTACCTCAACTCACCTTCTCTCTTCTTCACCCAATCTAATAACACTCTTCCCCATACACCCTTCACCAATCACGTCAATCTCTCTTCCCCATCACCTCTTCACCACTCACATCCATCCACTCTTCCCCAGAAACCCCAGCTACCTTCAAATTCAAAATCTCTTTCCCACCCAAACCCACCTTAAATGACCGAACCGCATTCCCTCTCCCTCCACTATATAAACCCCTCCATCCTTCTTCATTTTCACACAACACAACCCTCTCTTCTCCCCCTTGGCCAAAACCTACACCACTCTCCCTCTCCTCCATCTCTTCTTCTTCTTCATCTATTCTTTCTTCTTTTGCTCGAGGACGAGTAACACTCTAAGTTTGGTGTGGTAAAAGCATAGCTTTTTTGTTTTTCTATAACCATTGATGGCACCTAAGGCCAGAGAAACCTCCAGAAAGAGGAAAAGGAAGACAAAAGCTTCCACCTTCGAGTCATAGGAGATGGAGAGATTCATCTCAAAAGCCCATCAAGACCACTTCTATGAAGTTGTGGCCAAGAAGAAGGTGATCCCCGAGGTCTCTTTCATGCTCAAGAAAAATGAGTATCCGGAGATCTGACATGAGATCCAAAGAAGAGGGTGGGAAGTTCTTACCAACCCCATTCAACAAGTCAGAATCTTAATGGTTCAAGAGTTCTATGCCAATGCATGGATCACTAGGAACCATGATCAAAGTATGAACCCAAATCCAAAAAATTATCTTACAATGGTTCGGGGGAAATGCTTAGATTTCAGTCCGGAGAAAGTAAGGTTGGCGTTCAACTTGCCTATGATGCAAGAAGATGCACGCCCCTACACTAGAAGGGTCAACTTTGATCAAAGGTTGGACCAAGTCCTCATGGACATATGTGTGGAAGGAGCTCAACGGAAAAGAGACTCAAAAGGGAAGCCGATTTAATTGAGAAGACTGGACCTTAAGCCTGTAGCTAGAGGATGGTTGGAGTTCATCCAACGCTCCATCATCCCCACTAGCAACCGATTCGAAGTAACTGTGGATCGGGCTATCATGATCCACAGCATCATGATTGGAGAGGAAGTAGAAGTTCATAAAGTCATCTCTCTAGAACTCTATAAAGTAGCCGAAAAGCCCTCCACCTTGGCAAGGCTAGCTTTTCCTCATATCATTTGCCATCTATGCTACTCAGCTGGAGTTGTCATAGAAGGAGACGTCCTCATTGAAGAGGACAAGTCCATCACTAAGAAGAGGATGGAGCAAGCAAGAGAGCCCATTCTTGGATCTCAAGAGATGCATGAGGAAACTCATCATCAAGAAATCCCTGAGATGCCTCAAGGGATGCATTTTCCTCCAAACAACTATTGGGAACAACTCAACACTTCTCTAGAAGGAGTGAGTCATGACATGAACCAATTAAGGGTGGAACACCCAGAACACTCCATCATTCTCAACGAGATTAGAGAAGATTAAAGAGCTATGAGGGAGGAGCAACAAAGGCAAGGAAGAGACATGGAGGAGCTCAAGAACACCATTGGTCCTTCAAGGACAAGGCGCCACCATCACTAAGGTGGACTCATTCCTTAATTTCCTTGTTCTTATCTCTCTATTTTTTTGTTTTTGAGCTTCATGTTTGTCTATGTTTGTGTCTTTATTACATGATCATTAGTATTTAGTAACTATGTCTTAAGGCTATGAATAATTCCATGAATCCTTCACCTTTCTTAAATGAAAAATGTTTTTAATACAAAAGAACAAGAAGTACATGAGTTTCGAATTCATCCTTAAAATTAGTTTAATTATATTGATGTGGTGACAATGCTTTTTGTTTTCTGAATGAATGCTTGAACAGTGAATATTTTTTATTTTGTTGTTTATGAAAGTTAAAATTGTTGGCTCTTGAAATAATGATGAACAAGAGAAATGTTATTGATGATCTGAAAAATCATAAAATTGATTCTTGAAGCAAGAAAAAGTAGTGAAGAACAAAGCTTGCAGAAAAAGATATATATATATATATATATATATATATATATATATATATATATATATATATATAAAAGAAAAAGAAAAAGCAAGCAAAAAAAGCCAATTGCCCTTAAAACCAAAAGGCAAGGGTAAAAAAAAAGGATCCAAGGCTTTGAGCATCAATGGATAGGAGGGCCCAAGGAAATAAAATCCAGGCCTAAGCGGCTAAATCAAGTTGTCCCTAACCATGTGCTTGTGGCATGCAGGTCCAAGTGAAAAGCTTGAGACTGAGTGGTTAAAGTCGTGATCCAAAGAAAAAGAAGAGTGTGCTTAAGAGCTCTGGACACCTCTAACTGGGGACTTTAGCAAAGCTGAGTCACAATTTGAAAAGGTTCACCCAGTCATGTGTCTGTGGCATTTTTGTATCCGGTGATAATACTGGAAAACAAAGTGCTTAGGGCCACGGCCAAGACTCATAAAAGTAGCTGTGTTTAAGAATCAACATACTCAAATAGGAGAATCAATAATACTATCTGAACTCTAAGTTCCTATGGATGCCAATCATTCTAAACTTCAAAGGATAAAGTGACATGCCAAAACTGTTCAGAAGCAAAAAGCTACAAGTCCCACTCATCTAATTAGAACTAGGCTTCATTGATATTTTGGAATTTATAGTATATTCTCTTCTTTTTATCCTATTTGATTTTTAGTTGCTTGGGGACAAGCAACAATTTAAGTTTGGTGTTGTGATGAGCAGATAATTTATACGCTTTTTGGCATTGATTTTAGGTAGTTTTTAGTAGGATCTAGCAACTTTTAGGGATATTTTTATTAGTTTTATGCAAAATTCAAATTTCTGGACTTTACTATGAGTTTTTATGTTTTTCTATGATTTCATGTATTTTCTGGCTGAAATTGAGGGACCTGAGCAAAAATCTGATTCAGGCTGAAAAAGGACTGCTGATGATGTTGGATTCTGACCTTCCTGCACTCGAAATAAATTTTCTGGAGCTATTGAACTCCAAATGGCGCACTCTTAACGGCGTTGGAAAGTAGACATCTAGGGCTTTTCATCAATATATAATAATCCATACTTTATTCGATTCTAGATGATGCAAACTGGCGTTCAACACCAGTTCCATGTTGCATTCTGGAGTAAAACGCCATAAACACGTCACAAACCAGAGTTAAACGCCAAAAAGATGCTACAACTTGGCGTTTAACCCCAAGAGAAGCCTCTGCACGTGTAAAGCTCAAGCTCAGCCCAAGCACACACCAAAGTGGTCCCCAGAAGTGGATTTCTGCACTAAGACTTATTTCTGTAAACCCTAGTAACTAGTTTAGTATAAATAGAACTTTTTACTATTGTATTAGACATCTTGGAATAAATCTTGGTATCTATCTTCAGACGTTTAGTTCTTAGTCTTTGGAGGGCTAGCCATTCGGCCATGCCTGGACCTTGATCACTTATATATTTTCAACGGTGGAGTTTCTACACACCATAGATTAAGGTGTGGAGCTCTGCTGTACCTCGAGTATTAATGCAATTACTACTATTTTCTATTCAATTCAGCTTATTCTTATTCTAAGATATGCGTTGCACTTCAACATGATGAATGTGATGATCCGTGACACTCATCATCATTCTCACCTATGAACGCATGCCTGACAACCACTTCCGTTCTACATTAGATGGAATGTGTATTTCTTGGATTCCTTAATCAGAATCTTCGTGGTATAAGCTAGAATCCATTGGCAGCATTCTTGATAATCCGAAAAGTTTAAACCTTGTCTGTGGTATTCCGAGTAGGATTCTGGGATTGAATGACTGTGACAAGCTTCAAACTCGCGATTGTTGGGCGTAGTGACAGATGCAAAAGAATCACTGGATTCTATTCCAACATGATCGAGAACCGACAGATGATTAGCCGTGCTGTGATAGAGCATTTGGACAATTTTCACTGAGAGGACGGGAGGTAGCCATTAACAACGGTGAAACCCAACATACAGCTTGCCATGGAAAGGAATAAGAAGGATTGGATGAAAGCAGTAGGAAAGCAGAGATTCAGAAGGAACACAGCATCTCCATACACTTATCTGAAATTCCTACCAATGATTTACATAAGTATCTTTATCTCTATTGTATGCTTTATTTATCTTTATTTTCGAAAACCATTACAACCATTTGAATCCGCCTAACTGGGATTTACAAGATGACCATAGCTTGCTTCATACCAACAATCTCCGTGGGATCAACCCTTACTCACGTAAGGTATTACTTGGACGACCTAGTGCACTTGCTGGTTAGTTGTGCGAAGTTGTGATAAAGTGTGATTAACGTTTGAGAGTTTCAAGTCTTTGGCGCCATTGTTGATGATCACAATTTACGCGCACCAAGTATTTAGCGCCATTGCCGGGGATTGTTTGAGTTTGGACAACTGACGGTTCATCTTGTTGCTCAGATTAGGTAATTTTCTTTTCAAAAAGTTTTCAAAAATCTTTCAAAAATTTTTCTTCTTTTTCGTTTTTAAAAAATATATATATATAATTTTCGAAAAATCCAAAAAAAAACCAAAAATATTTTGCGTTTCTTGTTTGAGTCTAGTGTCAATTTTTAAGTTTGGTGTCAATTGCATGTCTTTAAAAATTTGTGCATTTTTCGAAAACTCATGCATAGTATTCTTCATGATCTTCAAGTTGTTCTTGGTAAGTCTTCTTGCTTGATCTTCATATTTTCTGGTTTTGTGTTTTTTGTTGTTTTTCATATGCATTTTTGCATTCATAGTGTCCAAACATGAAAAATCTCTAAGTTTAGTGTCTTGCATGTTTTCTTTTCTTGAAAATGTTTTCAAAAAATAAGTCTTGATGTTCATCTTGATCTTCAAAGTGTTCTTGATGTTCATCTTGACATTTATAGTGTTCTTGCATGCATCATTAGTTTTGATCCAAAATTTTCATGTTTTGGGTCATATTTGTGGTTTTCTCTCTCATCTTTAAAAATTCAAAAAATAAAAAAATATATTTTCCTTCTTTTACTCATAAAAATCGAAATCTTTGGGTTGACTTAGTAAAAAATTTTTAAAATTAGTTGTTTCTTGTTAGTCAAGTCAAGATTTCAATTTTAAAAATCTTATCTTTTCAAAACTTTTTCAAAAATCAAATCTTTTTCATTTTTCTTTTATATTTTCGAAAATATTTTTTTAAAAAAATTGATTTTCAAAACCCTTTTCTTATTTTTATTTCAAAATTTTGAAAACTTTACTAACAATTCATGTGATTGATTCAAAAATTTGAAATTTGTTACTTTCTTGTTAAGAAAGGTTCAATCTTTAAATTCTAAAATCATATCTTTTAGTTTCTTGTTAGTCAAGTAACCAATTTTGATTTTAAAAATCAAGTCCTTTCCAAAATATCTTTTTCAATCATATCTTTTAAAAATATCTTTTTTAAATCATATCTTTTCAAAATTGATTTTCAAATCTTTTTCAGCTAACTAATTGACTTTTTGTTTGTTTCTTATCTTTCTCAAAACTACCTAACTACTTTTCTCTTTCTAATTTTCGAAAATTACCTGTCTCTTTTTTTAAAATTCTTTTTAATTAACTATTTATTTCAAATTTTTAATTTTAGTTTTATTTCTTCTCTTAATTTTCGAAAATCACTAACCATTTTTCAAAAACAATTTTAGAAATTCTCTTCCTCTCATCTTCTTCTATTTATTTATTCATTTACTAACACTTCTCTTCATCTCAAAAATTCAAACCCTCTCCTCTCTTTTGTGTTTGAATTTTTTATTCTCTTTCCTTTATTCTCCTCTTTTTCGATTCACATAAAGGAATCTCTATACTGTGACATAGAAGATTCCGCTTCTTTCTTTGTTTTCTTCTCTTTCATATGAGCAGGAACAAGAAAAAAGGCATTCTTGTTGCAGCTGACCCTGAACCTGAAAGGACCAGGAAGAGGAAGCTAAGAGCAGCTAAAGCACAGTACCCTGAAGAGGACCTAACTAAAGTTTTCGAACAGGAAAATGATATGGTAGCCGAACCCAACAACAACAATGCAAGGAAAATGCTTAGTGACTTTACTGCACCAAATTCCAACTTACATGGAAGAAGCATATCAATTCCTGCCATTGGAGCAAACAACTTTGAGCTAAAGCCTCAGTTAGTTTCTTTGATGCAACAGAACTGCAAGTTTCATGGACTTCCATCAGAAGATCCTTTTTACTTCTTAACTGAATTCTTGCAAATCTGTGATACTGTTAAGACCAATGAGGTTGATCCTGAGGTTTCCAGGCTTATGCTTTTCCCTTTTGCTGTAAGAGACAAAGCTAGAGTATGGTTAGACTCTCAACCTAAAGATAGCCTAAACTCTTGGGATAAGCTAGTCACGGCCTTCTTGGCCAAGTTCTTTCCTCCTTAAAAGCTGAGCAAGCTTAGAGTGGTTGTTCAGACCTTCAAGCAAAAAGATGGTGAATCCCTCTATAAAGTTTGGGAAAGATACAAGCAGTTGACCAAAAAGTGTCCTTCTGACATGCTTTCAGAGTGGACCATTTTAGATATATTCTATGATGGTCTATCTGAGCTTTCTAAGATGTCACTGGACTATACTGCAGGTGGATCCGTTCACCTAAAGAAAATGCCTGTAGAAACTCAGGAATTCGTTGACATGGTTGCAAATAACCAATTCATGTACACTTCTGAAAGGAATCCTGTGACTAATGGGACGCTTCAGAAGAAGGGAGTTCTTGAAATTGATGCTCTGAATGCCATATTGGCTTAGAACAAAATGTTGACTCAGCAAGTCAACATGATTTCTCAGAGTCTGAATGGATGGCAAAATGCATCCAACAGTACTAAAGAGGCATCTTCTGAAGAAGAAGCTTATGATCCTGAGATCCCTGTAATAGCAAAGGTGAATTACATGGGTGAACCTTATAGGAACACCTATAATTCCTCATGGAGAAATCATCCAAATTTCTCATGGAAGGATCAACAAAAGCCCTAACAAGGCTTTAATATTGGTGGAAGAAACAAGTTTAGCAACAGCAAGCCTTTTCTATCATCTTCTCAGCAACAGATAGAGAATTCTGAGCAGAGCCCCTCTAGCTTAGCAAAGATAGTCTCTGATCTATCTAAGGCCACTTTAAGTTTTATGAGTGAAACAAGGTCCTCCATTAAAAACTTGGAGGCACAAGTGGGTCAGCTGAGTAAGAAAATTATTGAAACTCCTCCTAGTACTCTCCCAAGCAATACAGAAGAGAATCCGAAAAGAGAGTGCAAGGCCATTGATATAATTGGTGCACGAAATTGTGATCAATACTTTTCATAAATCAAATAATCCCCGGTAATGAATCCAAAAACTTGGTGTTCAATACCATGGCTTAAACACAACTTCGCACAACTAACCAGCAAGTGTACTGGGTCATCCAAGTAATAAACCTTACGCGAGTAAGGGTCGATCCCACAGATATTGTTGGTATGAAGCAAGCTATGGTCACCTTGTAAATCTCAGTCAGGCAAACTCAAATGGGTATGGTGATATACGAATAAAACATAAAGATAAAGATAGAGATACTTATGTAATTCATTGGTAGGACTTTCAGATAAGCGTATGAAGATGCTTTCCCTTCCGTCTCTCTGCTTTCCTACTGTCTTCATCCAATCCTTCTTACTCCTTTCCATGGCAAGCTTAAGCAAGGGTTTCACCGTTGTCAGTGGCTACCTCCCATCCTCTCAGTGGAAATGTTCAACGCACCCTGTCACGGCACGGCTATCCATCTGTCGGTTCTCGATCAGGCCGGAATAAAATCCAGTGATTCTTTTGCGTCTGTCACTAACGCCTCGCCCTCAGGAGTTTGAAGCACGTCACAGTCATTCAATCATTGAATCCTACTCAGAATACCATAGACAAGGTTAGACCTTCCGGATTCTCTTGAATGCCACCATCAGTTCTAGCCTATACCACGAAGATTCCGGTTAAAGAATCCAAGAGATATTCACCCAGTCGAAGGTAGAACGGAGGTGGTTGTCAGTCACACGTTCATAGGTGAGAATGATGATGAGTGTCACGGATCATCACATTCATCAAGTTGAAGAACAAGTGATATCTTAGAACAAGAACAAGCAGAATTGAATAGAAGAACAATAGTAATTGCATTAATACTCGAGGTACAGCAGAGCCCCACACCTTAATCTATGGTTTGTAGAAACTCCACCATTGAAAATACATAAGAACAAGAGTGATCATTGGCTTCGGTCCCAGAGAGGAAACCAGAAGAACCAAGATGAAAATACAATAGTATAATGTCCTACTTATAGAAAACTAGTAGCCTAGGGTGTACAGAGATGAGTAAATGACATAAAATTCCACTTTCGGGCCCACTTGGTGTGTGCTTGGGCTGAGCATTGAAGCATTTTCGTGTAGAGACTCTTCTTGGAGTTAAACGCCAGCTTTTGTGCCAGTTTGGGCATTTAACTCCCATTTTGGTGCCAGTTCCGGCGTTTAACGCTAGGATTTCTGAGGGTGACTTTGTACGCCGGTTTGGGCCATCAAATCTTGGGCAAAGTATGGATTATCATCTATTGCTGGAAAGCCCAGGATGTCTACTTTCCAACGCCGTTGAGAGCGCGCCAATTGGATTTCTGTAGCTCCAGAAAATCCACTTCGAGTGCAGGGTGGTCAGAATCCAACAGCATCTGCAGTCCTTTTTTAGTCTCTGAATCAGATTTTTGCTCAGGTCCCTCAATTTCAGCCAGAAAATACCTGAAATCACAGAAAAACACACAAACTCATAGTAAAGTCCAGAAAAGTGAATTTTAACTAAAAACTAATAAAAATATACTAAAAACTAACTAGATCATACTAAAAACATACTAAAAATAATGCCAAAAAGCGTACAAATTATCCGCTCATCACAACACCAAACTTAAATTGTTGCTTGTCCTCAAGCAACTGAAAATCAAATAAGATAAAAGAAGAGAATATGCAATGAATTCCAAAAACATCTATGAAGATCAGTATCAATTAGATGAGCGGGGCTTTTAGCTTTTTGCCTCTGAACAGTTTTGGCATCTCACTCTATCCTTTGAAATTCAGAATGGTTGGCTTCTTTAGGAACTTAGAATCCAGATAGTGTTATTGATTCTCCTAGTAAAGTATGATGATTCTTGAACATAGCTACTTATTGAGTCTTGGCCGTGGCCCAAAGCACTCTGTCTTCCAGTATTACCACCGGATACATACATGCCACAGACACATAATTGGGTGAACCTTTTCAGATTGTGACTCAGCTTTGCTAGAGTCCCCAATTAGAGGTGTCCAGGGTTCTTAAGCACACTCTCTTTGCCTTGGATCACAACCTTATTTCTTTTCTTTTTCTTTTTTTTTCGAATATTTTTTTTTTCATTGCTTTTTCTTGCTTCAAGAATCATTTTTATGATTTTTCAGATCCTCAGTAACATGTCTCCTTTTTCATCATTCTTTCAAGAGCCAACATTCATGAACCACAAATTCAAAAGACATATGCACTGTTTAAGCATACACTCAGAAAACAAAAATATTGCCACCACATCAAAATAATCAAACTGTTATAAAATTCAAAATTCATGCAATTCTTTCTTTTTCAATTAAGAACATTTTTCATTTAAGAAAGGTGATGGATTCATATGACATTCATAACTTTAAGGCATAGACACTAAGACACTAATGATCACAAGACACAAATATAGATAAACATAAGCATAATTTTTGAAAAACAGAAAATAAAGAACAAGGAAATTAAAGAACGGGTCCACCTTAGTGATGGCGGCTCTTTCTTCCTCTTGAAGATCCTATGGAGTGCTTGAGCTCCTCAATGTCTCTTCCTTGTCTTTGTTGCTCCTCTCTCATGATTCTTTGATCTTCTCTAATTTCATGGAGGATGATGGAGTGCTCTTGATGCTCCACCCTTAGTTGTCCCATATTGGAACTCAATTCTCCTAGGGAGGTGTTTAGTTGCTCCCAATAGTTTTGTGGAGGAAAGTGCATCCCTTGAGGTATCTCAGGGATCTCATGATGAGTGGGGTCTCTTGTGTGCTCCATCCTCTTCTTAGTGATGGGCTTGTCCTCATCAATAGGGATGTCTCCCTCTATGTCAACTCCAACTGAATAACAGAGGTGACAAATGAGATGAGGAAAGGCTAACCTTGCCAAGGTAGAGGACTTGTCCGCCACCTTATAAAGCTCTTGGGATATAACCTCATGAACTTCTATTTCTTCTCCAATCATGATGCTATGAATCATGATAGCCCGGTCTATAGTAACTTCGGACCGGTTGCTAGTGGGAATGATTGAGTGTTGGATAAACTCCAACCATCCTCTAGCCATGGGTTTGAGGTCATGCCTTCTCAATTGAACCGGCTTCCCTCTTGAATCTCTCTTCCATTGGGTGCCCTCTTCACAAATAACTGTGAGGACTTGGTCCAACCTTTGATCAAAGTTGACCGTTCTAGTGTAAGGATGTTCATCTCCTTGTATCATGGGCAAATTGAATGCCAACCTTACACTTTTCGGACTAAAATCCAAGTATTTCCCCCGAACCATAGTAAGCCAATTCTTTGGATCCGGGTTCACACTTTGATCATGGTTCTTGGTGATCCATGCATTGGCATAGAACTCTTGAACCATTAAGATTCCGACTTGTTGAATGGGGTTGGTAAGAACTTCCCAACCTCTTCTTCGGATCTCATGTCGGATCTCCAGGTATTCACTCTTTTTGAGTGAAAAAGGGACCTCGGGGATCACCTTCTTCAAGGCCATAACTTCCCTTGATGCACCCTTGAGATGAATCTTTCCATCTCCCATGACTCGGAGGTGGAGGCTTTTGCCTTCCCTTTCCTCTTTCTAGAGGTTTCTCCGGCCTTGGATGCCATAAATGGTTATGGAAAAAAAAAAAGCAATGCTTTTACCACACCAAACTTAAAAGGTTTGCTCGTCCTCGAGCAAAAGAAGAAAGAAGAGAGTAGAAGAAGAAGAAATGAGGAAGAAGGGAATAGCTTTTTGTTTGGCCAAAAAGGGGGAGAAGTGGTGGTTTGGTTGTGTGAAAATGAAGGAGTGAAGATGGGTTTATATAGGAGAGGGGGAAGGGTAGGGTTCGGTCAATTGAGGCTGGGTTTGGGTGGGAAAGTGGTTTAAATTTGAATGGTGAGGTAGGTGGGGTTTTATGAAGGATGGATGTGAGTGGTGAAGAGAAAAATGGGATTTGATTGGTGAATGGGTGAAGAAGGGAGAGAGTGGTGGGGTAGGTGGGGATCCTGTGGGGTCCACAGATCCTGAGGTGTCAAGGAAAAGTCATCCCTGCACCAAATGGCATGCAAAAATGTGTTTTTAGCCATTTCTGGCGTTAAACGCCGGGCTGGTGCCCATTTCTGGCGTTTAACGCCAGCTTCTTGCCCTTTTTTGGCGTTTAACGCCAGTCTGGTGCCCCTTTCTGGCGTTAAACGCCCAGAATGGTGCCAGACTGGGCGTTAAACGCCCAACAGCTAGCCCCACTGGCGTTTAAACGCCAGCACGCTCTCCTCCAGGGTGTGCTATTTTTCTTTCTGCTTTTCATTCTGTTTTTGCTTTTTTCATTGATTTTGTGACTTCTCATGATCATCAACCTACAAAAAATATAAAATAACAAAGAAAAATATAAAATATAACATTGGGTTACCTCCCAACAAGCGCTTCTTTAATGTCAGTAGCTTGACAGAGGACTCTCATGGAGCCTCAGAAATGCTCAGAGCCATGTTGGAACCTCCCAACACCAAACTTAGAGTTTGAATGTAGGGGTTCAACACCAAACTTAGAGTTTGGTTGTGGCCTCCCAACACCAAACTTAGAGTTTGACTGTGGGGGCTCTGTTTGGCGCTGTTTTGAGAGAAGCTCTTCATGCTTCCTCTCCATGGTGACAGAGGGATATCCTTGAGCCTCAAACACAAAGGATTCTTCATTCACTTGAATGATCAACTCTCCTCTATCAACATCAATCACAGCCTTTGCTGTGGCTAGGAAGGGTCTGCCAAGGATGATGGATTCATCCATGCACTTCCCAGTCTCTAGGACTATGAAATCAATAGGGATGTAATGGTTTTCAACTTTTACCAGAAAATCCTCTACAAGTCCATAGGCTTGTTTTCTTGAATTGTCTGCCATCTCTAGTGAGATTTTTGCAGCTTGCACCTCAAAGATCCCTAACTTCTCCATTACAGAGAGAGGCATGAGGTTTACACTTGACCCTAAGTCACACAAGGCCTTCTTGAAGGTCATGGTGCCTTTGGTACAAGGTATTGAAAACTTCCAAGGATCCTGTCTCTTTTGAGGCAGTTTCTGCCTAGACAAGTTATCCAGTTCTTTGGTGAGCAAAGGAGCTTCATCCTCCCAAGTCTCATTTCCAAATAACTTGTCATTTAACTTCATGATTGCTCCAAGGTATTTAGCAACTTGCTCTTCAGTGACATACTCATCCTCTTCAGAGGAAGAATACTCATCAAAGCTCATGAATGGCAGAAGTAAGTCCAATGGAATCTCTATGGTCTCATTTTGAGCCTCAGATTCCCATGGTTCCTCATTGGGGAACTCATTGGAGGCCAGTGGACGTCCATTGAGGTCTTCCTCAGTGGTGTTCACTGCCTCTCCTTCCTCCCAAAATTCGGCCATGTTGATGGCCTTGCACTCTCCTTTTGGATTTTCTTCTGTATTGCTTGGGAGAGTACTAGGAGGGAGTTCAGTAATTCTCTTGCTCAGCTGACCCACTTGTGCCTCCAAGTTTCTAATGGAGGACCTTGTTTCAGTCATGAAACTTTGAGTGGTTTTGATTAGATCAGAGACCATGGTTGCTAAGTCAGAGGCATTCTGCTTTAGAACCCTCTGTCTGTTGCTGAGAAGATGATGGAAAAGGCTTGCTATTGCTAAACCTGTTTCTTCCACCATGATTATTGTTGAAACCTTGTTGAGGTCTCTGTTGATCCTTCCATGAGAAATTTGGATGATTTCTCCATGAAGGATTATAGGTGTTTCCATAGGATTCTCCCATGTAATTCACCTCTTCCATTGAAGGGTTCTCAGGATCATAGGCTTCTTCCTCAGATGAAGCCTCCTTAGTACTGCTTGGTGCATTTGCATTCCAGACAGACTTTGAGAAATCATATTGACTTGTTGAGTCAATATTTTGTTCTGAGCCAATATGGCATTCAGAGTGTCAATCTCAAGAACTCCTTTCTTCTGACTAGTCCCATTGTTCACAGGATTTCTTTCAGAAGTGTACATGAATTGGTTATTTGCAACCATTTCAATCAGCTCTTGAGCTTCTGTAGGCGTCTTCTTCAGATGAAGAGAGCCTCCAGCAGAGCTATCCAAAGACATTTTGGATAGTTCAGAGAGACCATCATAGAAAATACCTATGATGCTCCATTCAGAAAGCATATCAGAAGGACACTTTCTGATTAATTGTTTGTATCTTTCCCAAGCTTCATAGAGGGATTCTCCTTCCTTCTGTCTGAAGGTTTAGACTTCCACACTAAGCTTACTCAATTTTTGAGGTGGAAAGAACTTTGCCAAGAAGGCATTGACTAGCTTTTCCCAAGAGTCCAGGCTTTCTTTAGGTTGAGAGTCCAACCATGTCCTAGCTCTGTCTCTTACAGCAAAAGGGAATAGCATAAGTCTGTAGACCTCAGGGTCAACCCTATTAGTCTTGACAGTGTCACAGATTTGCAAGAATTCAGCTAAAAACTGATGAGGATCTTCCAATGGAAGTCCATGGAACTTGCAATTCTGTTGCATTAGAGAAACTAATTGAAGCTTAAGCTCAAAGTTGTTTGCTCCAATGGCAGGGATAGAGATGCTTCTCCCATAAAAGTCGGGAGTAGGTGCAGTAAAGTCACCCAGCACCTTCCTTGCATTGTTGGCATTGTTGTTGTTTTCGGCTGCCATGGGGTCTTCTTCTTTGAAGATTTCTGTTAGGTCCTCTACAGAGAGTTGTGCTTTGGCTTCTCTTAGCTTTCTCTTCAAGGTCCTTTCAGGTTCAGGATCAGCCTCAACAAGAATGCTTTTGTCTTTGCTCCTGCTCATAAGAAAGAGAAGAGAACAAGAAAATGTGGAATCCTCTATGTCACAGTATAGAGATTCCTTGAGGTGTCAGAGGAAAAGAAAAATAGAAGGCAGAAGTAGAAAATTCGAACTTATCAAAGAAGATGGAGTTCGAATTTTGCATTAAGGAATAGTGTTAGTCCATAAATAGAAGGATGTGAGAAGAAGGGAAGTAATTTTCGAAAATTGAGTGAAAGATTTTGAAAATATTTTTGAAAAACACTAATTGATTTTCGAAAATGAAAGTGGACAAGAAATCAAGTGATTTATGAAAAAGATTTTGAAATTAGAAATCAAAAAGATTTGATTGAAAACTATTTTGAAAAAGATGTGGTTAAGAAGATATGATTAGTTTTAAAAAGATGTGATTGAGAAGATATGATTTGAAAAACATTTTAAAAAGATTTGATTTTGAAAATTAAAAACTTGGCTAACAAGAAAAGATATGATTCAAACATTAAACCTTTCTCAATAGAAAAGGCAACATACTTGAAATGTTGAATCAAATCATTGATTGATAGCAAGTATTTTTAAAAATAGAGAGAAATTGATTTTGAAAAAGATTTGATTGAAAAGATATGATTTGAAAAAGATTTGATTTTGAAAAATTTTGAAAACTGAAAAAAAAATTGCATTGAAAACAGAATCTTCCCTCTTGTGCCATCCTGGCGTTAAACGCCCAGAATGGTGCACATTCTGGCGTTTAACGCCCAAAACTCTACCCTTTTGGGCGTTAAACGCCCAGCCAGGCACCCTGGCTGGCGTTTAAACGCCAGTCTGTCTTCTTCACTGGGCATTTTGAACGCCCAGCTTTTTCTGTATAATTCCTCTGCAGTATGTTCTGAATCTTCAATTCTCTGTATTATTGACTTGAAAAGACACAAATTAAAAATATTTTTGGATTTTTAATAGTGAGGAATAATCAAAATGCAACTAAAATCAAATAACAATGCATGCAAGACACCAAACTTAGCAGTTTGTATACTACTGACACTAATGAGAATGCACATGAGACACATAAACACTCAAGTCAAGAAGAATTAAAGATCAGAGTAATGAAATCATCAAGAACATCTTGAAGATCACTAAGACACATGCATGAATGTAAGAAGAACAGAAACATGCAATTGACACCAAACTTAATATGAGACACTAGACTCAAACAAGAAATTTTTGGATTTTATGATTTTGTAATTTTTTTTGGATTTTCGAAAATTAAGTGGAAAAAGAAAATAAAGATATCAAAATTCCTAATGAGAATTCCAGGAATCATGCAATGTTAGTCTAAAGCTTCAGTCTAAAGGAATTAGACATGGCTAGCCAAGCTTCAGCAGAACATTGCATTCAAGAGCTAAATTGATGAAGATCAATCAGCTTTGGTGATGGTAAGAACATCACCTTGAAACACTAGAATTCATTCTTAAGAACTCTGAAGAAAAATACCTAATCTAAGCAACAAGATGAACCGTCAGTTGTCCATACTCGAACAATCCCCGGCAACGGCGCCAAAAACTTGGTGCACGAAATTGTGATCAATACTTTTCACAAATCAAATAATCCCCGGTAATGAATCCAAAAACTTGGTGTTCAATACCATGGCATAAACACAACTTCGCACAACTAACCAGCAAGTGTACTGGGTCGTCCAAGTAATAAACCTTACGCGAGTAAGGGTCGATCCCACAGATATTGTTGGTATGAAGCAAGCTATGGTCACCTTGTAAATCTCAGTCAGGCAAACTCAAATGGGTATGGTGATATACGAATAAAACATAAAGATAAAGATAGAGATACTTATGTAATTCATTGGTAGGACTTTCAGATAAGCGTATGAAGATGCTTTCCCTTCCGTCTCTCTGCTTTCCTACTGTCTTCATCCAATCCTTCTTACTCCTTTCCATGGCAAGCTTAAGCAAGGGTTTCACCGTTGTCAGTGGCTACCTCCCATCCTCTCAGTGGAAATGTTCAACGCACCCTGTCACGGCACGGCTATCCATCTGTCGGTTCTCGATCAGGCCGGAATAGAATCCAGTGATTCTTTTGCGTCTGTCACTAACGCCCCGCCCTCAGGAGTTTGAAGCACGTCACAGTAATTCAATCATTGAATCCTACTCAGAATACCACAGACAAGGTTAGACCTTCCGGATTCTCTTGAATACCGCCATCAGTTCTAGCCTATACCACGAAGATTCTGGTTAAAGAATCCAAGAGATATTCACCCAGTCGAAGGTAGAACGGAGGTGGTTGTCAGTCACACGTTCATAGGTGAGAATGATGATGAGTGTCACGGATCATCACATTCATCAAGTTGAAGAACAAGTGATATCTTAGAACAAGAACAAGCGGAATTGAATAGAAGAACAATAGTAATTACATTAATACTCGAGGTACAGTAGAGCTCCACACCTTAATCTATGGTGTGTAGAAACTCCACCGTTGAAAATACATAAGAACAAGGTCTAGGCATGGCCGTGAGGCCAGCATCCCAATGATCTAAGAACTAGATGTCCAAAGATGATCAAAGGATCTAAAATAATCCAAAGATCCCAAGATGAAAAATACAATAGTAAAAGGTCCTACTTATAGAGAGCGCCAAGTGGGCTTCTGTAGCTCCAGAAAATCCACTTCGAGTGTAGGGAGGTCAGAATCCAACAGCATCTGCAGTCCTTTTTTAGTCTCTGAATCAGATTTTTGCTCAGGTCCCTCAATTTCAGCCAGAAAATACCTGAAATCACAGAAAAATACACAAACTCATAGTAAAGTCCAGAAAAGTGAATTTTAACTAAAAACTAATAAAAATATACTAAAAACTAACTAGATCATACTAAAAACATACTAAAAATAATGCCAAAAAGCGTACAAATTATCCGCTCATCAATAATCAATATGGCCGAATGCATAAAGGAGGAGAAGGACGTGAATTCTAGTGAGGAAGACCTCCTGGGACGTCCCCTGAACATAAATGAGTTACCTATTGAGGACCTAAAGGAATCTGAGGCTCCCTTAGAGACCACAGAGATCCCATTAAACCTTCTTTTACCATTCATGAGCTTTGAGAACTATTCTTCCTCTGAAGAGGATGAACATATAACTGAAGAGCAAGTTGCTCAATATCTAGGAGCCATCATGAAGCTGAATGCCAAGTTGTTTGGTAATGAGACTTGGAAAGGTGAACCTCCCTTGCTCATTAGTGAACTAGATACATGGGTTCAGCAAACTCTACCTCAAAAGAAACAAGATCCTGGTAAATTTTTAATATCCTGTACCATAGGCACCATGACCTTTAAAAAGGCTCTGTGTGACTTGGGGTCAGTAATAAATCTTATGCCACTCTCTGTAATAGAGAAGCTGGGGATCTTTGAGGTACAAGCTGTAAGAATCTCATTAGAGATGGCAGACAAGTTAATAAAACAAGCTTATGGATTGGTAGAGGACGTGTTAGTGAAGGTTAAAGGCCTTTACATCCCTGCTGATTTCATAATCTCATACACTGGGAAGAATGAGAATGAATCCATCATTCTTGGAAGACCCTTCCTAGCCACAGCAAGAGCTATGATTGATGTTGACAGAGGAGAGCTAGTCCTTCAATTGAATGGGGACTATCTTGTGTTTAAAGCTCAAGGATCTTCCTCTGCAACCATAGAGAGGAAGCATGAAAAGCTTCTCTCAATACAGAGTTAAACAAAGCCCCCACAATCAAACTCTAAGTTTGGTGTTGGGAGGCCACAACCAAACTCTAAGTTTGGTGTTGAACCCCCACATTCAAACTCTAAGTTTAGTGTTGGGAGGTCCCAACAATGCTCTGAACATCTGTGAAGCTCCAAGAGAGCTCATTGTAAAGCTATTGACATTAAAGAAGCGCTTATTGGGAGGTAACCCAATTTTTATTTATCTATATTTTCTATTGTTCTTTTATGTTTTATTAGGTTCATGATCATGTGGAGTCACAAAACAAATGCTAAAATTAAAAACGGAATCAAAAACAGCAGAAGAAACAGCACACCCTGGAGGAAGAGCCTACTGGCGTTTAAACGCCAGTAAAGAGCATCTGGCTGGCGTTCAACGCCAGAACAGAGCATGAATCTGGCGTTGAACACCAGAAACAAGCAGTAGTCTGGCGTTTAAATGCCAGGATTGCACCCTGAGGAAAGCTAGCATTTAACGCCAGAAACAAGCATCAGGCTGGCATTAAATGCCAGAAACATGCTACATTTGGGTGTTTAACGCCAGAAACAAGCTTCAGTCTGGCGTTAAACGCCAAGATTGCATGCAGAGGGCATTTTACACACCTAATTGGTGCAGGGATGGTAAATCCTTGACACCTCAAGATTTGTGGATCCCACAGGATGACCTCAAGATCTGTGGACCCCACAGGATTCCCACCTACCTCCACTCACGTTCTCTCTTCTTCACCCAATCTAATAACACTCTTCCCATACACCCTTCACCAATCACCTCAATCTCTCTTCCCCATCACCTCTTCACCACTCACTTCCATCCACTCTTCACCACTCACACCCATCCACTCTTCCCCAGAAACCCCAGCTACCTTCAAATTCAAAATCTCTTTCCCACCCAAACCCACCCTAAATGACCGAACCGCATTCCCTCTCCCTCCATTATATAAACCCCCTCATCCTTCTTCATTTTCACACAACACAACCCTCTCTTCTCCCCCTTGGCCAAAACCTACACCACTCTCCCTCTCCTCCATCTCTTCTTCTTCTTCATCTATTCTTTCTTCTTTTGCTCGAGGATGAGCAACACTCTAAGTTTGGTGTGGTAAAAGCATAGCTTTTTGTTATAACCATTGATGGCACCTAAGGCCAGAGAAACCTCTAGAAAGAGGAAAAGAAAGACAAAAGCTTCCACCTCCGAGTCATGTGAGATGGAGAAATTCATCTCAAAAGCCCATCAAGACCACTTCTATGAAGTTGTGGCCAAGAAGAAGGTGATCCCCGAGGTCCCTTTCATGCTCAAGAAAAATGACTATCCGGAGATCCGACATGAGATCCAAAGAAGAGTTTAGGAAGTTCTTACCAACCCCATTCAACAAGTAAGAATCTTAATGGTTCAAGAGTTCTATGCCAATGCATGGATCACTAGGAACCGTGATCAAAGTATGAACCCGAATCCAAAAAATTAACTTACAATGGTTTGGGGAAATACTTAGATTTCAGTCCGGAGAACGTAAGGTTGGCGTTCAACTTGCCTATGATGCAAGAAGATGCACGCCCCTACACTAGAAGGGTCAACTTTGATCAAAGGTTGGACCAAGTCCTCATGGTCATATGTGTGGAAGGAGCTCTATGGAAAAGAGACTCAAAAGGCAAGCCGGTTCAATTGAGAAGACTGGACCTTAAGCCTGTAGCTAGAGGATGGTTAGAGTTTATCCAACGCTCCATCATTCCCACTAGCAACCAATCCGAAGTAACTGTCGATCGGGCTATCATGATCCATAGCATCATGATTGGAGAGGAAGTAGAAGTTCATAAAGTCATCTCTCTAGAACTCTATAAAGTAGCTGAAAAAAGCCCTCCATCTTGGCAAGGCTAGCTTTTCCTCATCTTATTTACCATCTATGCTACTCAGCTGGAGTTGTCATAGAAGGAGACATCCTCATTGAAGAGGACAAGCCCATCACTAAGAAGAGGATGGAGCAAGCAAGAGAGCCCATTCTTGGATCTCAAGAGATGCATGAGGAAACTCATCATCAAGAAATCCCTGAGATACCTCAAGGGATGCATTTTCCTCCAAACAACTATTGGGAACAACACAACACTTCTCTAGAAGGATTGAATCATGACATGAACCAGTTAAGGGTGGAACACCCAGAACACTCCATCATTCTCAATGAGATTAGAGAAGATCAAAGAGCTATGAGGGAGGAGCAACAAAGGCAAGGAAGAGACATGGAGGAGCTCAAGAACACCATTGGTCCTTCAAGGAGAAGGCACCACCATCACTAAGGTGGACTCATTCCTTAATTTCCTTGTTCTTATCTCTCTATTTTTCGGGTTTTGAGCTTCATGTTTGTCTATGTTTGTGTCTTTATTACATGATCATTAGTATTTAGTAACTATGTCTTAAGGCTATGAATAATTCCATGAATCCTTCACCTTTCTTAAATGAAAAATGTTTTTAATACAAAAGAACAAGAAGTACATGAGTTTCGAATTCATCCTTAAAATTACTTTAATTATATTGATGTGGTGACAATACTTTTTGTTTTCTGAATGAATGCTTGAACAGTGCATATTTTTTATTTTGTTGTTTATGAAAGTTAAAATTGTTGGCTCTTGAAATAATGATGAACAAGAGAAATGTTATTGATGATCTGAAAAATCATAAAATTGATTCTTGAAGCAAGAAAAAGCAGTGAAGAACAAAGCTTGCGGAAAAAAAGATATATATATAAAATAAAAAAAAGCAAGCAGAAAAAGCCAATAGCCTTTAAAACCAAAAGGCAAGGGTAAAAAAAAGGATCCAAGGCTTTGAGCATCAATGGATAGGAGGGCCCAAGGAAATAAAATCCAGGCCTAAGCGGCTAAATCATGCTGTCCCTAACCATGTGCTTGTGGCATGCAGGTCCAAGTGAAAAGCTTGAGACTGAGTGGTTAAAGTCGTGATGCAAAGCAAAAAAAGAGTGTGTTTAAGAGTTCTGGACACCTCTAACTGGGGACTTTAGCAAAGCTGAGTCACAATCTGAAAAAGTTCACCCAGTCATGTGTCTGTGGCATTTATGTATCTGGTGGTAATATTGGAAAACAAAGTGCTTAGGGCCACGACCAAGACTCATAAAAGTAGCTGTGTTCAAAAATCAACATACTCAAATAGGAGAATCAATAACACTATCTGAACTCTAAGTTCCTATAATGCCAATCATTCTAAACTTCAAAGGATAAAGTGAGATGCCAAAACTGTTCAGAAGCAAAAAGCTACAAGTCCCACTCATCTAATTAGAACTAAGCTTCATTGATATTTTGGAATTTATAGTATATTCTCTTCTTTTTATCCTATTTGATTTTCAGTTGCTTGGGGACAAGCAACAATTTAAGTTTGGTGTTGTGATGAGCAGATAATTTATACGCTTTTTGGCATTGTTTTTAGGTAGTTTTTATTAGTTTTTATGCAAAATTCACATTTTTGGACTTTACTATGAGTTTGGGTGTTTTTCTGTGATTTCAGGTATTTTCTGGCTGAAATTGAGGGACCTGAGCAAAAATCTGATTTAGGCTGAAAAAGGACTGTTGATGCTGTTGGATTCTGACCTCCCTGCACTCGAAATAAATTTTCTAGAGCTATTGAACTCCAAATAGCGTGCTCTTAATGGCGTTGGAAAGTAGACATCCAGGGCTTTTCATCAATATATAATAATCGATACTTTATTTGATCTTAGACGACGCAAACTGGCGTTCAACGCCAGTTCCATGCTGCATTCTGGAGTAAAACGCTAGAAACACGTCACAAACCAGAGTTAAACGCCAAAAAGATTCTACAACTTGGCGTTTAACCCCAAGAGAAGTCTCTGCACGTGTAAAGCTCAAGCTCAGCCCAAGCACACACCAAAGTGGGTCCCGGAAGTGGATTTCTGCACTAAGATTTATTTCTGTAAACCCTAGTAACTAGTTGAGTATAAATAGAACTTTTTACTATTGTATTAGACATCTTGGAATAAATCTTGGTATCTATCTTCGGACGTTTAGTTCTTAGACTTTGGGGGGCTGGCCATTCGGCCATGCCTGGACCTTGATCACTTATGTATTTTCAACGGTTGAGTTTCTACACACCATAGATTAAGATGTGGAGCTCTGCTGTACCTCGAGTATTAATGCAATTACTACTATTTTCTATTCAATTCTGCTTATTCTTATTTTAATATATGCGTTGCACTTCAACATGATGAATGTGATGATCCGTGACACTCATCATCATTCTCACCTATGAACGCGTGCCTGACAACCACTTCGGTTCTACATTAGATGGAGTGTGTATCTCTTGGATTCCTTAATCAGAATCTTCGTGGTATAAGCTAGAATCCATTGGCAGCATTCTTGAGAATCCGAAAATTCTAAACCTTGTCTGTGGTATTTCGAGTAGGATTCTAGGATTGAATGACTATGACAAGCTTCAAACTCGCGATTGTTGGGCGTAGTGACAGACGCAAAAGAGTCACTGGATTCTATTCCGACATGATCGAGAACCGATAGATGATTAGCCGTGCTGTGACAGAGCATTTGGACCATTTTCACTGAGAGGATGGGAGGTAGTCATTGACAATAGTGAAACCCAACATACAGCTTGCCATGGAAAGGAGTAAGAAGGATTGGATGAAAGCAATAGGAAAGCAGAGATTCAGAAGGAACTCAACATCTCTATACACTTATCTGAAATTCCTACCAATGATTTACATAAGTATCTTTATCTCTATTTAAAGCTTTATTTATCTTTATTTTTGAAAACCATTACAACCATTTGAATCCGCCTAACTGGGATTTACAAGATGACCATAGCTTGCTTCATACCAACAATCTCCGTGGGATCGATCCTTACTCACGTAAGGTATTACTTGGACGACCCAGTGCACTTGCTGGTTAGTTATGTGAAGTTGTGACAAAGTGTGATTCACGTTTGAGAGCTCCAAGTCTTTGGCGCCATTGTTGATGATCACAATTTACGCGCACCAACACTAATCAATAATCATCAAGCATATTGATTCCATCTTCAAGAAAGCCTTTCTTAGAGCATCCAAAATAAGCTGGGGTGTCATAACCAGTACCTATAAGACATCAAATATCATGGTTATAATAACCATAGAGCTAGGCCAAGGGTATATATTCATGAGTTTATCAGCATAATTAACCAAACCAATTGTTTGTAAAACGTCATTGAAATTTGAGATCACCAAAAGCGATTCAAAGATTCACATTGATATAAAAATTCATAGACTCTTTAAGTAATTATAGCAGCATATACAGATAATTCATATAAAAATAACTAATATTTCCCAATAAGGCCATCACAAGCAAAAAAGACCATAATAATTAATGAAAATGAAATCAACCATGATTGAAGGAAGACAAACATAAGTAGCATTATTAGGAGCATGTCATAAAAAGATACCTCATTTTCACTAATTTCCTTCTCCCAGATACTGAAATCCTATGCGTCCACTCCTTTTGCCTCATAATACTCCTGAACTTGAAAATCTGAAGATCTCTTATATTTTTATATTGCTGCAAGGGGAAACAAAATAGCAAATAAATTTAACTTGCGACTGTAGTCAAACCAAGAGAGGAAAAAAGAAAAACCATAAAAAGGGAGAAAAATCTCGGGGAACAAGCCTGGTTGACAAGATGAACGGTTGGAGCTAAGAAAATAATCAACTTTTTGGAGCCACTGGACCTGATAGCTTGACCAATGTTCTTCATAAGCAACACAGCTATTAAGGTCTTACCAGCACCTGTATCCAATACTACTATTGTATTCATCTTCTTTGCAACTTCAAATACTTCTAATTGATACCTGTACGGAAAACAAGAAACCACAATAATACAAATAAAGGCAAGGTTACATTACCATCATCAAATACTTCTAATGCAAATCTAGTAGCTAAAAGAAGAATAAAGTTTCTAATAGTAAACAAAACCAAATTTGTCAATGCTACTTGATAAGAGTTGGGATTCAAAAGCTCAGGGTAAAAACTATTCTGTTTAACATGTCAACTATTTTTGAAATAAAAATAAAAATACCCCCATCACTAGTATAGTAAGAGTAAAAACAATACAATAATATGCTTAGAACCTTAGACATGCTTACCTATGTGTAGGAACAGGATCAGAATGGTATCCTGGCACATGCTTGGCAATGACACCCCCATGCAGTGTAAAAATCTAAATCAACAACACAGCATATCCTATTAAAATGCTTTAATACATCTTGATACTGTATTATTCCAGAAGATGTAATTAAAAGACAAAGTTGACAGTACTGATCACATATGCTTCACAAAGGTGGGCAAGTCTTTGCAACCAAGAACTTTGATTACAGGATCTGGGTTCTCAACGCAAGTTTGTATATTTGAACATAAGACCATGATTGCCAGAAAAGCATGCATTGAAGGATAGAATCAAGAAAACAATATACAAGCAGGGCATACCGAAACAAACAAGATAAGGTCAACACCGCTATCAGGGCTTTTATAGCAAATATCTCGAATGGAAGCAGCCATGCTTATACAGATAGCTCTCTCTGACATGAAAGGGCTTGAAGGACAAGCGAAAAACATAAGATAGTGAACTACAACCCATAACCTAATAAGTACACTCATGTGCCCTTCAACTTACTAAGGACAAATGATAACAAACCAGTAAATTGAACTACTAAAAAACACACTCGTGCGCAAAATGGAATCAAAGTAATGCAAGTGGAATCATCATGCTAATATGTTTTCTACAAAGATGCTATTTGTGCAGGTAAAATTTCCTAATTACTAAGATCCAACAATTCTAATTTCACATGAAATCAACTTACTAAGTTTCTAAAAGCTAGAAATTATAAAACCAACCAGAAATATGGTTGAAGCATTTCATCCAACATGTTGAGTGTGATAAAAATAAAACAAAATAAGAGAATTCAAAGCTTAGTTTCAATGTTTCAAAGCTTAGCTCTAATTGATACCTTTTTAATCATGATGGCTAGCCGCTCTATTTGTAATGAAAGCAAAGTCAGCATATAAAGGATTAATTCTGGCCTAGGAAGGTAAATAGGTAATGAAGGAAACATATCTACTCTTTACAATATAATGAAGGAAACCTCTTTCTACGCAATAAATGACTATATTGTATTCTTAGACAATAACAACTAAGCTTTATCTCACTAGATGAATTTGATTATGGTAGCTAAGACAAGACAAGAAAAAATGAAAAATGTTGACATAAATCATGAGAGATTATTAAAGAAACAGCATGTATGATTCAACCAAATCCCAAAGAAATGAATCCAATATCCCAGAATATTCATGAAAGAAAAATGGCTCCATATCTGCATAATCAATTTACTGCACTCTGCACACATACATATGGACAAACCTAAGCAATTCGATTGAAGCATTTCATTGAACATGTTGAGTGCTGATAAAGTTAAAAGGAAATAAGAAAGTGTAAAGAAAAAACAGCAAAGAGAACTTGAGGATATAACCATTATAATAAATTGTAGCAAAATATAACACTAACAAAAAATTATTGCAATAACTTCAGCACAACAAATCCTAAGTAACAATAAAGAAATTGCAGGAGAAAATATACAGTAGAAGAATAATCAAATAATTACTACTGGTGTTCAATATTATGGTTGAAAGAGAAGAAATGGTTACCGAAAAGAGGGGATTAGGGTTTGCACTCACAAAAGAGGGAAAGAGAAAAGATAGTGTGGGGGACAGAAAAGGTGAACTCGAACCCTGACGGTGATAAACAGTGAACGTAAAACTAAAAACATGATAGGGGAACAGTGAACAACGAACTCGAAGCGCGATGGTGAACAGTGAACTCGAACCGCGATGCGAGAACAACGAATAGCTTACTTGAACCATAAAATGTAAATTCAAAAGCTCAAAAAGAATTGGAGAAAAAACTCATAACCAATGTCTAATTGGAATCAATTAGCTTCTTCTAGTTCATATACTATGATGGAACAGAATAATAGTCCTCCTTCCATCAAAGAAAGCCGATAAAAATAACTGGTCAGTATAGCTTCCATCACAAACATCTACAAGCTAATCTAGTACCATTAAACTAATGATCATGAGAGGTCATGGTGCTTCTATGAAACAAACGGCAAAATGGTTCTTCAAATATGCGAACTTGAATATGAAAGGTCAAACAAGTTTGGTATCTTGATTGAAATAGAAAAATACATCCTTCTTCAGGTGCAATTGCATGGACTCATCCCTGCGCTGTGACCTCAACCTGAGTTAGAAAAAGAAAAGAAGAAAGAGAGAAGAGTTCTCAGTATGACTAGATAGCAAATTTTCAGGTTACAGAATGAATAACTTTGAAGTTCAATTTTGCCATGTCTGAGAACCCATGCCTAATACCCTGTTACATAGTAACAAATTATCTCATAGAACACAAGCCTTATCATAGCTAAGAATAGTTTGCCTTGTTTAAAAAGGGAAGAAAGACAATATTTGAGCAAAGTAATGTGAGGAACATACCAAAGAGATATTTATACAAAAATAATGTAGCTTAGAAAAAATCCCTAAGACTGGACGCAAATCGAGTTGAAATGTACAATTAATCAGTGTTCTATTCATACATTGTACACAAGCTCAAAGCTTTCACAGTATTATAACTCATTGAAAAATTATTGGTGTGGACATTTAAACCTCAAACCGGTAAGATGCTATAGATTTTGTTTTGAGAGAACAGAAGATTGTGCAGAGATCAACCATAGAGAATTAATAATATGGAATGGAGTGAAAATCTGAATAATTCAATTTTGTTTCATAAAATTATGTAAAGCAACAAATGTAAGTGGCACAAAATTTATTGAAAATGGAGAGAATATATATATGCTTTGTTGCTTGCTACATCTATACGAACTTTGATTCGAGATCTTCAACCATTCTGTCTAACTTAAATTTTGAAGATCGAAAACGAGCGCTAGACATGTTAATGTTTCTCTTATTCCTTCCAAATTTGAATTGATCTGTATGTAAGAAGTGAAGTGATCAAGTATTTGAAAGGTGATTTGGAAAAGACATTGAGCAGTGGTAAAGAAAAGAAGAAGGAAATGAATTGAAATTACCACAAAATGCAAGTCTCCATTGTAGATACAATGGAATCAAGTGGATGTGAGGGATGTGAGCAATGTATGGCCAATCCTCCCCTGTGTCTCTCTTGAAAGGGAAGGAATTATTCAAGCACAAAGGTACTAACTCAAAAAGTCAAAGACACGGAAATAGAAGGAAATAGAAGAAATGAGTGAGAAAACATAGAAATGATACCTTTGAATACAGTTACAGCTAGGGCCAGAAGATGAAGCAGGAAGAGCCAAGATTACAGAGAAGAATACAAATTTGGAGCCAGACCCTGAATATCTGACTCTGAAGGAAAATTTTAATACATATATGTAAAACAAAAAATTGAAAAACACGCTCAGAAATCTAGCTCAGGACAAGCTGGAATAAAATTGATGACAACCTTAGCACTTGACATAATCAAAACAGAGTTGGAAGAAATTTTGATTATTTGATTAGGGATTGAGATGCTGACCTGATTCTTTTAGGTGAGAGCATTAAGAAGCATGATGCAGGGAACCTTATCTGTGATGCAAGTGGGGAATCAAATAGATTAAACAGCAACATTATTGTCCCATAGCATCACTCACCTATATATTAGGAAATAGGCATTTACTTCAACCATACTATCATTGCATTGATTCAAACTTCTACAATTTTACCATAATTATTAAGAGAAGAAATAAGAAACAAAGAATTCAAAGAAATCTAGTTGAAACATTTCATCGAACATGTTGAGTGCTAGTAAAATTAAAAAGAAATATTGAATATATGCAGAACATGGATACAAAACAACATGTGCATAACCATATAATAAAATATAGAACCATCAAGACATCAATAAAGTACCTATTTATGTTGTTTAGCTTGCAACTTACCAACTGAACTTAGAAACCCGTCAACTACAGACTCAGCTCGCTCATTTCCAGCTTCAGCTATCACCATCACCTACATAATTCAAGAAGAAAATTAACCATTTCATGATGCCATCAAGGCATAAAAACATCAACGAAATTAAGAGAAGAAATAACAAATAGAGCATTTAAAGAAACAATCACAAGTATGAACATGAGGATATAATTATAACGGTAAATTGCAGCAACAACAAAGAAATTACAGGAAAAAATATAGTAGAAGAACAAATAAATACTCACTATCAGTGTTCAGTGGGGTTAGAAGAGAAGAAAAAAGTCTCCAAATGAAAAATTAGGATTCGCACACAAAAGAAGGAAAGAGAAAGGAAGACGTGGGCGACGATGAACAGTGAAAGGCGAGCGCATTGCAACGGTGAACAGCGAACTACGATGCAGCGACGGTGAATGGCAAACACAAACTGCGACGACAAACGGTGAATGCGAACAGTGATGGTGAAGGTAATGGTGTTACTTTCTCTATTTCTCGTCTCTTCTCATTTCATCTTAAACGACAGCAAACAAGGTTTTGGAAGAAATGAAAATTTAAAGGGTAAAGGACAAATAGGTCCCTGACCTTTTAAAACGTGGACATATTCGTTCTTCAAGATTGGAAAATACATTTCGATCCCTCACCATGTAAATTCCGTGACAATTAAATCCTTTCGTGGAATTGGTGCTCGAAACAGTAACGGAGATTGCTGAGGTGGAGGGGTAGAGAGTGATGTGTCCGTTACGGTTGCTGAAGTGGATGGGAAACAAATTGTTAGAGGACAAATTGGTCCTTAATGACCAAAATGACGCCGTATTGCCCATCATATTTCTTCTTCTTCCATGGCCTCTTCTTCTTCTTCTTCTTCTTCTTCTTCCATGGCAGTTTCATCGCGCCCTTTCTTCCTCTCTCGTCTCATAGACCTCTCACTCCACAACCCTCTCCACCCTCCAAAACCTCCACTCCCTTCTCCTCAGTTCTCTATGCACCTTGCAATTTACAGTAACACCTTTTTGCAATGAACATGGATTCTGAATATTAGGAAATTATAGAATATCATCAATCCATTCTTCACATCAACAAAGACAAAACAGAACGAGAATGTGATTTTGAGTAAAATTTTTATCCACTATTGAAATGTCGACAATACGTCCAGCAAATGTTAGATTCAAATAACAATACTGAAATAGAAAAAATCAAATCTTTCTAGCTGATATAGATAAGAATACAGGATGGTGGATCAATTTAAATTGATACTTGATTAGCTTCTGCTTCAGCGTCCTTCTTGGGTCTGTTTTGCACCTTGTTGCTGCTGCTATTGTTGGCATTTGATTGTGGATAAGAAAGGGAATTAAGATCAATCTCATTCAATGGATTCCTTCTATATGGAGACTATTCAGTTTTCCTTGAAGAGTTGTCTTGCAGGAGAGAGCGCTCTTATGGGAGATTGTGCTCTTGCGGGAGACTGAGACCGTGGTGATGCTGCACCCCTTGAACCAGCCACACCACATTCACCAACATTTCTCTTAACAGTTATCCTTTTGACACCTGTAGCGGCTGCAGATTCTCCTCCACCAATTCCATTGTTACTCTTATCCATGACCAATGATGTAATAGTGGCAGGAATAGACATCAACTTCCCAGGCCTAGTAGAACCTGCATTATTGTGGTTGCCGTTTCCATTGTTGCTTCCATTGCCATTGGCACCGTTTATTGTCTCTGATGACCTTCTTCCAGGAGATCTACTCACTCTCCTCTCCCTGCTGCTGGACTTTTGATTCTGCTGCTGGTCCCGTTCCCTGCTTGGGGTCTTCTCCTTGGAGAAGGCCTCGGTGACTGGCGGTTGTGCTGGCGGTGTTGGGCACGGTGGCGGTTCCTGGTGGCTACCCCATCATATTTCTCACACAAATCACTGTTGTCAGTTGTAGTAGCATTGCCCCTCCTTTGGTCATCATTATTGGAATTAGCATCATTGTCACAGTGATCAAAATCAAAGCTTCTCTTTGAGCCTGAGTACTTTCTCCCACCAGAAGAAGAGGCAGCTCTACCAGAAGAGCTTCTGCTGAGCCTCCCACACTGGATCAGAATTGCATCCACCTCTTCTTTTGTGCAGCTTGAGGTCCTCACACCACTAGCAGCAATGTTTGGTGTAGAAGGTGCATAGAGAACTGAGGAGAAGGGAGTGGAGGTTTTGGAGGATGGAGAGGGTTGTGGAGTGAGAGGTCTGTGAGAGGAGAGAGGAAGAAAGGGCGCGATGAAACTGCCATGGAAGAAGAAGAAGAGGAGGTCTGGAATGATGGGTATGAAAGATACGGCGTCGTTTTGGTCATTAAAGACCAATTTGTCCTCTAACAATTTGTTCCCCATCCACTTCAGCAACCGTAACGGACACATCAATCTCTACCCGTCCACCTCAGCAATCTCCGTTACCGTTTCGAGCACCAATTCCAAGTAAGGATTTGATTGTCACAGAATTTACATGGTGAGGGATCAAAATGTATTTTCCAATCTTGAGGAACAAAAATGTCTGCGTTTTAAAAGGTTATGGACCTATTTGTCCTTTACCAAAATTTAATAAAAAAGTGGAGAGATATAAACTCTATTGCTGACAGTAAAAAAAAAATTATATTATAAGTGTCACAATGTTAATTAGTGGAGACCCTTAGAATTAAGGTCACAGATTTAGCGTAGCTATATGACTAATTTGGCATAGTGAACAATACACTGTTAAACATTTATGTTATCTCTATATTAAAATGAAATCTATATGTATTATACATTGCCTTAGCTGAATTAATGATTAATTTCTTAATTTTTTTTCTTTAAAAATATGTGTTTATGTGTTTATACCCTTCATTTTCAGTATTTATTTTTTTTTAAATTGTGAAAAATAAAAAAGATAGAATAAAAATAAATTATTTTTAAATCATAGAAATAAAAACACGACCATAGTATCTGTAAATTTTTTCTTATTCTTTTTTCATGATTGAAAAAAAAGTGAAAAAAAAAGTTTGTAACACTCCTATATCTTCTCATATGTGTATCATCCATCTAAATATTACACATCTTATTTTAAACTAATATATCTAATCTATCTATAGGTTATTTATCCTGATTAATAATTTTTAACTTTTTAAATTTAAATCCTAACTTATCAAAATTTAATGAAAATTCGCTAGACTCACTCTTGTTTTTATGTATAATTAATATTTTTTTTAATTTTTTTATCCTTTAAAAAAAATGATTTTCTTTGTTAAAAATACAAATTGAATTTATACTCTAATTTTGGAACGTCGATGATCCTCTTGAACTCTATTCTCTCGTGATCATTATTACATAAACAGGATAAGCACATTCATGTTTTTCGCTAAATTTTAAAACTATCAAATAAATTTTAAATTGAGTGTATTTTTTAAATGAGGGCAAAAGGATGTGGATTTAAAACAAATTGGTTTTCAAAACTTTAAAAATTGTTTGTACAATGTTTAAAATTTGAAATTTTTATTTTTGGCATAGACTCAATTATTAGCCCCTATAAATTTGGAGTAATTCGGTCATAGATTGTCAAAAGTTTTATAATTTATCTCTTCATATGAGAGAAATTTTAGTTAATTTTAACTTGAGTTAATTATTATCACAAATACTATGTTTATGAGAGGGAGAAGGAGAGGTAAGAGGCCGAGCAAAAGAAGAGGTAGAACTACGATTAATGTCATAAGTGAATCAACATAGCCTTGTATAAACTTCATGGACAAGAGTAGGCCAAAAAAAAAAAAGAACGCTGAAACAAATAATAAATACATTATTAAGGTAACCGATCTAATTTTATTCTATAACTGAATATGGTCATAATATTATGATCGGTCTATGTGAATACTAGATTTAAATCTAATTTTGCTTTTTTTTAACATTAATTTAATTCTTAATTATTATCCCATATTTTTTATTATAATCGAAAAAAAATTATTATTTATTAGTACATATCTTTAGTACAAGATTTTAAACCTTTTCCAAAATTATGTAAATTATTTTTAATTACAATTTTTAAATCATGAATCATTCTTGTCTAAATAATTATTCTAAATAATTATTCTATAACATTACATTTTCCTGAACTAAATATTTGCATGTGTATTCGTATAGGGATGAAGTACTGGTGTCAACTTGTACATCAAATGCAAATAAAGAAAGTTTAGCCAAGTTAATTCTAGGAGAACAAGTCATCCAAGATGTAAATATTAATTTTTTATTATTTAACATAAAAAGTATAAAATGTTAATGTTATGTATTGTAAAATTAAAAATATGCAAATGTATTTGTTTGTAGGTTATAGATTTTCTTACTTACATTCTCACATAAGAGCATAAAAAGCTTAATAAATTGTAATCCATATGATTTCTGCTAACAACCTTTTCGATAAGTTTCCGTACAAAAATACTCCAACAAAATTTTTATTTAATAATTTTTTTGGTTTAACTTTCACGTAGCTTATAAATAAATTGATTTTATATTTTTTTATGACAAATTAATCAGCAACTAGCAGTATATGGTCCAGACTACCCAATCAGCTATGTAACACCCTACCATACAGAGTCTTATGCCTAAGTCATAATTCAGAGATGGCAAGGTATTACGACCTCTAAGATAAAAATTTAGTACGTATAGTAGTATGAATGATTGATTATAACTAGGAGCCTTTGTAGAAAAAGGGGTAAACAAAAATCGCAACTCAAAAGCGCAACACTCCGCTCGATAACGTAACGAACAAGGATAACCAACGCGAGATTATATATAAACAGAGGAGTGTCAAAAACAGGAGTATCAAGACTCAAAATCCGACTGCGAAGATAACCGGTCCGAGCATAACAATATATACATATGATAAAAATAAGGAAAACCCCAAAGGAAACCCAAAGGGACACAAATACATAAAACCTATTCTCCAAAATTCTCCCATAAGAGGAGTCATCACAGTTTGTATTATTTAATGGAGATAAAAGTATCTAAACAAAACATATAAACCAAAACATAGCCCCGAGAACAAAGGATCTTCGTAAATCTAGAAGTCTCCAGCATGCCTTAGCGGGAAACCTCACGTCCTGCATCTGAAAACCACAAAATCCGCATGGGTGAGAACCAGAGGTCCCCAGCATGGTAACAGCTTCCACATATATAATACAAAATAATGGAGGAAAGTCGAAGGCAATCCTAGAACTTCCTCCAGATAATATCAAAACTTATAAACAAGCTAAACCATAAAGGGCATCTGACTAAAGATACTTCAGTCTAACTAATACTTCCCTTTCCAATTCCTTCAGACCTCCCAAACACCAGCAGGAGTATAATGTAGCAAACACAATTATATCAAACAAGGAATAAACAAATAGGAGCAGTTAAGGCATTTAGACAATTAGCAAGTAATATGCAGTCAAATAGGCAATCTCAAACAATTCACATAGTATGCATATGATGAATGCCTGTCCCTAGTGGCTGATGATATCATCCTGTCGGTTATAGAGCCAACCCGACAAGTCCTGGTCGCTAACCATTGGACTGTCCCTCTGTCACGCATCCCCAACTCGAGTTATACTCGTTATAAGCTTGATCATAATCATGATCTATATCCATCACCCTCACTGGTGAATATTTACGGGGGTGAGCTCATCCGGGTCTTTCAAAGTGCCCGGCCACACTTATGACATAGGGTCAATAGAGTATCAAGTCTCAACCTGGAGCACGTGGTGGCTAGCCACTGCTACTACCCAGGGAAACTCGTATCTCAGATAGTGGAAGTGCAAATCACAATTATCAATAATTCAGCATAAACATGCATGAATTCTCATCCATGGATCAACATCCATATTAGCCATCCGGCTCACGGTTCAGTCCAGAACCAGCAAATATTCATATCATACATAGCCATTCCGGCTCACGGTTAAATCCATAACCAGCCAATTCATAAACAATTACGGCCCTTCGGCCAATGGCATAACAAGCACTTCCACCACCATCCTCCACATCTCACATAATCATCAATGATCCTCATTGATTATTCATTTTCCCTTGCTTCACTCGCAAGTTACCACATCTACTAGCTCCTTCTCTCATAGTTAGGCATATCATAATGATTTAAGATATAAGTGGTGAGATCGGAGGCTTAGAAGTATGAGATTTGGCTTTTAAAACTCAAAAATCAACTTTGGGATGAAAACAGGGCCACGCGCACGCGTGGACGGCCTCAAAAACTTATCGACGCGCAAGCGTCATGCACGGTAACGCGTGGGTTAAAAGTTTGCCAATCGACGCGTACGCGTCAACCACGCGTACGCGTGGGTGTTCTCGTGCCCCAGGCACAACATTAGCACAGTTCTGGCATAACTCTCTGGAAAATGGCTGGGCATTGGGTGCAGCACCATCGGCGCGCCCGCGCATATCACGCGCACGCGTGGATGGCATTTTCGGGGAGAACGGCGCGCACGCGCCAAGTGCGCCCACGCGCAAGGGGTCATTCTGCTAAATATTTTCTAAGTTAAAAACTGCAGAATTCACCAATTTAAACCCCAATTTTCCAACGGACATAACTTCCTCATTTTAAATCGTTTTTCACCCGTTCTTCGAACAACATGGACATCCCGGATCCAATTTCATTTCTAAACAGATTTGGCACAAAACAGAGATCCGTAGTCCAAGTTATGTCCCACCAAGATATGCCCAAAAACCATATTTTTCATAAAAACCACAAAGTGCCATTTTCAAAACAAACCATTTCCAACTCTTTTCAAATCAATGAAAACATGCCATTTTTATCCCTTTTCTTTGAAATCAATCAAAATACATCAAATTCAACATCAAGCCTCCTCAACTCACACATTGACACATTACCACAATTTACAAAATCACTATCTCATCATTTTAACCCACTTCACCCAAGTGGCTCAAACTCAAACATATTGACATATTACATACTCTTCCTCATGCCAACTTTCAACAACACCAATTCCAATTAACCATCATTATACATAATCAATATCATACTCACCATCAACATGGTTCAACCCACAATTCAACCATAACCAATCATCAAGCATATATCACAACATGCATATTTCTCATACATCATACCATCAAGGCATTATTAATCATCATCACATATATGACCACATCATATATATCAACAATTCAACAACATCAACAATTCAATGCCTATCTTAGGGCCTCTAGCCTAAGTATTTCCTACCACATTACATATTAGATACGGGAAACCGAAACCATACCTTAGCCGATTTCCCAAGCTCAACCGAAGCACTTCCAAATCACTTATGCACAAGCTCTCAAGGCCTCATCACCTCCAAGAACAGATTTTTCACCACCAAATCCCTTTCCAAGCTTTTCAAAATCACCAATCAAGCTCCAATATCCACACACACACAACCTAAGCCACAACCATCATACCCATACACAACATCTCAAAACCCAAACATCATAAAATTACAAATTACACTAGGGTTGAGAATTTACCACACCCAAGGTCCAAGGAGACAAGATTAACCTTCTCCTTCAAGAGAGTTGGGTCCTATAACATCAAAGAACCCAAAATCTCAACATTTCACCCATGAAACTCGAAAATAAGGGCTGGAACTTCGAACAGAAACTTGTGGCTTACCTCAAGATTGATTGTATGGGTTTTGTAGAGCTCTCCGCGGTGAACACGTGGCCGCAAACGGAGCGGAAATCGGAGCTCTAGATCAAAAGTTATGGTGGTTTGAAGATCAACCAAGGGAGAGAACTTGAGAGAGTGTTCTTCCTCCCTTTCTCTCTAATTTCAGCGTGTTTGAGTGTGTTGTGAGGAGAGAGAGTGCTTAAAACTAGGGTTTTGGTTTAGTTTAGTTGGGCCAAGGGCCCACTTTGGGTCCGGTTGGCCCGGTTTGGCCCGTTCGGTCCAATCTTGGTCCGAATTCTATAAAATTGGTACCGAAATTCTCGTCTCAACCTCCTCTATCATATTTAGCCACAAAAATCACATTTTGGGCTTTCTAGAATAAATTCTCATTTATGGGTTAATTAGCCGTTAATTAACCGGGTTTTACATTCTACCCACCTAATTAGGAATTTTGCCCACAAAATTCAAATGCAAATACCTGAGAATAAATGCGGATAATCCGTTCGCATCTCCGACTCGAGTTCCCAAGTGTGTTCTTCAACACCGCCTCGACTCCATGCCACTTTGACTAATGAAACCTCTTTTCCACGCAACCGTTTGATACTAGTATCATCAATTCTGACTGGAGCCACTGGAAGCGTCAAATCTTCCCTTAACTGAACCGACTCAGGTTCCAACACATGCCTAGCATCAGGAGTGTACTTCCGCAGCTGCGACGCGTGAAACACGTCGTGCAGATTCGAAAGATGAGGTGGTAGAGCCATCCGATACGCCACCGGTCCAATCCTCTCCAGGATCTGAAATGGACCAATGTATCTAGGATTCAACTTCTTTGCCTTAATCGCCCTACCTACTCCCGTAGTCGGAGTAACCTTAAGAAAAACATGATCTCCTTCCTCAAATTCTAAGGGCTTTCGCCTCTGGTCGGCATAACTCTTTTGACGACTCTGCGCCGTAAGCATCCTATCACGGATTTTCTTGACTTGTTCAGTAGTCTCAGCTATCATTTCCGGCCCCAACAAGCTTTTCTCTCCAGCTTCATACCAACATAGCGGAGTTTTACATTTCCTCCCATACAAGGCCTCATACAGAGCCATTCCGATGCTCGCATGATAACTATTATTGTATGCAAACTCCACTAATGGCATATACCGATCCCAACTCGTCGGTTGGTCCAAAACACAAGCTCTCAACATATCCTCTAGTGTTTGGATTGTCCTCTCGGATTGACCATCTGTCTGAGGATGGTAAGCCGTGCTCAAGCTTAATCGGGTTCCAAAAGCTTTCTGAAATGCACCCCAAAACCTTGAAGTGAAACGAGGGTCTCTATCAGAGATTATAGTAGCAGGTACACCATGAAGTCTCACAATCTCCTTTATGTATAACCGTGCTAGCTCCTCAAGGGTGTAAGTCATCCGAATGGGCAAAAAGTGAGCTGACTTCGTTAGTCGGTCCACAATCACCCAAATAGCATCAAAACCAGCCCTAGTCCTTGGCAATCCCGACACAAAGTCCATTGCAATAATTTCCCACTTCCATTGTGGAATCTCTAAAGGTTGCAACATCCCGGAAGGTCTTTGATGTTCAATCTTTACCTTTTGACAAGTTAAGCACTTTGAAACATATTCCGCCACATCATTCTTCATACCCGGCCACCAAAACATCGCCTTTAAATCATGGTACATCTTAGTACTTCCCGGGTGAATGGAGAATCCACTTTTGTGTGCCTCCTTTAAAATATCTTGCCTCAAAGTGCCAACATCCGGCACAATGATCCTACCCTTGAATCTCCATAACCCATCTTTTTCTTCCGACACTCTCCATTGTTTTCCTTGCTCAATAGCCGGTAACACCTTCCATAACGCTTCATCATTTTGATGAGCCTTTAGGAGTTCAGACTTAAAATCACTTGAGATCTCTAATCGGCTCAAACACAAAGTTCCGGGTACTTCTCGAGTACCAATTTTTAGACTCTCAAATCCCTTGAGCAACTTCTCCTCTTGAAGCATCATCCAAGCCGCATATAACGACTTCCGACTTAACGCATCCGCCACTACGTTCGCCTTTCCCGGATGGTAATGCAACTCAAAGTCGTAGTCCTTTAACAATTCCATCCACCTTCTCTGCCTCATATTAAGCTCTTTCTGATCAAAGAGGTACTTCAAGCTCTTATGATCAGAGAAAACTTGGAACTTAACCCCATAAAGGTAATGCCTCCACACCTTCAAGGCAAACACAACCGCAGCGAGTTCCAAATCGTGCGTAGGGTAACTAACTTCATGAGGTCTCAACTGTCGTGAGGCATACGCCACCACATTATGATGCTGCATCAGCACGCACCCTAAACCCTTTAATGAGGCATCACAATATACCTCAAATGGCTCATTCGGCTCGGGTAACACTAACACAGGTGCAGTGGTCAACTTTTTCTTCAATGTCTGAAAGCTCTCCTCGCACTCAGGAGTCCAAACAAACGGAGTGTCTTTGCGGGTTAACTTTGTCATTGGCAAAGCTATCTGTGAAAAGCCCTTGATAAACCTTCGGTAATAGCCAGCTAAACCCAGAAAACTCCTTATCTCTGTTACGGTGGTTGGTTGCTTCCAATCCATCACAGCCTCCACCTTAGTTGGATCTACGGCTATTCCCTTCTTACTCACCACATGGCCCAAAAACTTCACCTCACTCTTCCAAAACTCACACTTAGACAGTTTTGCATAGAGTTTCTTCTCCTTTAGAATCTGTAACACGGTCCTTAAGTGTTCCGCATGCTCTTCTTTAGTCTTGGAATAAATCAGTATGTCATCAATGAAGACAACAACGAATTTATCCAAAACGGACGGAAAACTCTATTCATGTAGTCCATAAACACTGCAGGAGCGTTCGTCAACCCGAAAGACATTACAGTGTACTCGTAATGACCATAACGAGTCCTGAAAGCTGTCTTAGGGATATCCTCACCCCTCACCCTTATCTGGTGATAACCGGATCGCAAATCGATCTTGGAGAAAACTCCAGCTCCTTGTAACTGATCCATGAGATCATCAATTCTCGGCAATGGGTACTTATTCTTTATTGTAACCTTGTTTAGCTGCCTGTAATCCACACAGAGCCGCATACTCCCATCCTTCTTCTTTACTAATAATACTGGAGCACCCCACGGAGAGACACTTGGTCGAATAAAATTCTTTCCCAACAAATCCTCTAACTGAGACTTTAGCTCGTTCATCTCTAACGGTGACATCCGATAAGGAGCACTTGAGATTGG